>NW_020838024.1:333689-558765 GCF_003676395.1 Aethalodelphis obliquidens | reverse complement strand
CCCGCGCGCCCCCGCCGGAAGCCTTCCGCGCGCCCCCGCCACCGCCCCCCGCGGCGGGGCCGCGCGCGTCCGGCGCTCGCCGCGGGGCCGCCCCTGGGAGCAGGAGGGGAGCGGCCGCGCGCGGGGGCCGAGCACCGAGGGAGGTGCTTCCGCGGAGAGTCCAGTCGCGAGGCCAATCTCGGGAGGTCATGGAAGAGTCGGGGAGAGGAGCGGCCCAGCTGGTGCAAATGCTCAGGGAAGGCCTGCCTAGCGCGCGGCGGCCCTGTGCGGAGAGCAGCTCCCAAAACGCTGTCAGTGCGCTTTGCAGACATTGCATAGAGGAGAGGACGACGCGGGGCCGTGTTTTAGCTTCCTTTGTAAGGGCACACGAAAACCAGCCTCTACGCCTGGGCGGGGGTAGGGGGAGCGATGGCTTAGATTTTATGAGTTACCTAAAATGCCCCCATGGCTGGGGCGCTGCCACTCAGGCCACTTTCCTCCTCCCCGATGCAGGGCTCCCTCAGCCCGAGGGGGCCCGCGGGAGCATTCTGAGAGTATCCTGGAGCCATCTAGTCTTGCCTCCAAGGCGTGGTGGGCTTATTTGTGCGGAGAAAAAACGGATCCCTTAATGGGGTGAGATTTTTCCTCCTTGCATTGTTCCCATTTCCGCAGTTTCACTTGGCCTCGATTTTCTTCCAGAGTAATGCACCAAATGTAATTAGCTGGGGAGCGTTTGATGGCGCAGAATCGTGGTTTGAAGATGTTTACTCTCTATGCCGGACGCGTTTGATGATGTTCTCTTCGACACAATTAATTTTGCAACGTTCAGAAATGTGCCAGATGGAGCCCCTGGCACGCAGAGTCACAGGGCTCTGCAGACACACCTTCAATAGGAAGCCAGCTTGTTTGTTTCATTTGTGATTTATTTGATGCACCAGCACCAAGGCCAACGTGTTTTTTAGAGACCTTTGGATGAAATTCCAGAGCAATTTCTAAATTAGCAAAACGAAGCTTATTTTCTGAGATAACATTTCCCTGTTGATAATGTAACTAAAATGGGCGCAAAACACCAGCAAGTACATTGATTGAAAAGTAGGCTCCCTAAATGAAAATATGTGTTTCACAGTAAGACATGGTCCCCACTAGTCTTCTAAGGGCCAGCTTCATCTGTGTTCATATTTTGAACGCCAAAACTAAATGCTTCCTATTATCCCTAAGACCTAGTTTGCAAAACAGTCTTCTACTATGTGTACTGGAACCCCTGTTTAAGATGTACAACGTTGCTTTTTCCGTTACCCTGGTTCTTGAGTCCTTGGTGGTTTGGGAAACTTACCTTATTTTTAAATTTTTTAATGGACGAAGGGGTTCAACAAAGGCACAAGTGCCTAGGGTCTAAGAAAATCGTGATGCAGTTGAGAAATTCCTTTCATAGGAAAAAATTGTAGTTAATTTTAAGCGTATTACATAGAACGCTAACTTCTGTGACTTTGTTTTATATATCTATCTATCTATATATATATAAAGAGAAAAAGATACAAAGGAAAAAAGAGAGAGACATAGAAACATTTGGGGGAATAATAATGCCTAGCATCTATTGGATACAAACTGTGTCTGGCACCATCTGTCACCTCATTTGATCTGCACAACACACCTGTAAACTAGGTACTGTTATCACACCTAGGGGTTGATGCAGGTTTTATGAGAAATTTACACAATTTGGGTGGTCCTCCCAAAGGAAAAAGAAAAACAAAACAATATAGCACACTCAAGCTGCTCCAGCACTACCCAACCCAAGGGAAAGTGACAAAGGGAAAATCCAAATAGAAAGAGACCTCAGTCTCAGCTGATGGTGGTTAAAATAGCTTACTTTTGCCAGCTGTACAAAAACATGACCACCTGAATGTATTGCTAGGTCTCCTGCCAGGGTCTTGGATGTGGGGCTGGAAAGATGCCTTAAAGCTTATGCTTTGATTAGCTAATTGCCTCCAACGTATACCCTCATTTCATAGGTTAGGAAACTCAGGAACTTGCCACAGCTTCTAAGGAGCGTCTCGGTTCCCGCACCATGCTGAGGTCTGAGGTCTGGTTTGAAAAGCGGTGTTAGACACACTTTTCATGAGAAATAATGGATTTTATATTTCCATAACAAAACCGGGGCTTTAAAAATATGTTAGTAATTTTCGGATTATGACCAGAAACTCAGTGTGCAGTACTTGATATGTTCCTGCTATCTGAGTTGATAGTAGTAAAATTTCCTTAACTATTGTTTAAAAGGTGAATTAATCACTGTGGATTCTTAAAGGAATTTCAACTCAATTTCGCCTGCCACGGATTGACACCATTTTTATTTCCCTTGTCATAGACCAGTCTATGTTGTAAATACTATTTTATATAATAATTACTTTTTTTTTTACAAAAAAACCTAAGATGTTGCAAACTAAGTATCAGAACATAAAGTTGTTTCATTTGAAGTTTATGTTGTATAATATGAAGAGTCTGACAGTTCTCATTCAATGTTTGTTGAACAAATGAAGAATGAAATGGAAATGATTACATAATTAGAAGTAAGAAGGTAGATTATATAATAAGCTAAAATTGAATGGGAATGAAGCAGCAAAAATGTTGAACTTAAACTACTTGCTGGATAAGCAGAGCTGCTGATTTCTTTGTTAATTATTTTATGCCCAAGATTTGTGCTCTTCTTTCTAGCTATTGGCTTTTCTTTTCTCCCTGCATTTCTGTTTTATTCATTAAAAAAAATTTTTTTGTAAATAAGATTTCATTTGAAATGCTTAAATATAAAAAAAAATCTTTAAGTGAAAGAAAAATCATAATCACACCTGTAATGAAAATTCTGGAAATGAAAGGCTTTATCCTTTGAAAGGATCAATCACTCACAAAAGCAGCAAATGTAAGATGATGGGATTTTGTTATTAAATTACTCATATCTTGGCCCATACGCAGGCTTCTTGGGATGTGTGATCTAACATGCCTACTGTTTACCAATCAGTGGGACAAGATATGGCTTTGTTCCTGGAAGAAATTTTGGAAACAAATAAAAATCTACAAATTAAGCATAGTTATTAGCCAGCGAATAGTTGAAATGAGTGAAGCTGTGCTTCATTTTAAGCCTGACTAATAAATGTAGATTTAAATTGGTTTATTTTAGAGCGCAGTTTTGGACAAGATACAAAACTTTAATTAGATATATGACAGGAAGATACATGAGAATAATCATCTAATTTTCTCTAGATGTTATGTTCTTTACCCAAAGTGGTTTGGAATGTTATTTGAGGGGCATGAAAAATGCGATAGACACCATGAAAGATATTATCTTCCCCGGATTCTGTTTAAAATATTCTCTTTCAAATAGAAAGATTTCAGGGGTGTTATGTAAACTATTTTGGTAAATTATTATATCCCCATCATGGCCACAACAGGATTGCATTTTGTCTTTTGCTTATTTATACTGTGCCTTCTTTCAAAGAGACTTAAGGTGGTTTACAATGAAAGACAAATATTAAACAAAAAAACAAAAACAAACCAACCTTAAAACTTAGCACAAAACTTAGCTCCAGGTTTCCCCATAGCCAAATGAAATAGGGGAAATGAAGGTTTTTGTAACTCTCATTGTCAAGTGCAAGGAATCATAAAGCAGAATTTATTTAGGAGAAAGTCTTTTCTAGCTCAAGCTTGGAGAGGAATTTGTCATAAGGGTCCTTATATGATGGATATTCAAACGTCTAAGTTAACAGGGACACTGGACAACGCATCACTGGTTTTGGCCATCTTTTGATGACAGGCAGAGCTGATATATTTTTTCTGGTGAATAACTTTGAAATTGCTATTGTTGAAAGTAAGTAGTGAGACTCCTATAGAGTTATTATTTTTTTTTATTCTGCCCTACGAAGGCAAGCCAAGGACATAATATCAAATCTTGGTTTTCCCAGTTTCTTTCTTTATAAAAAGGACTAATTATAAGTACCTATCAGAGGGTGGCAGAGAGGACAAATGAGTTAATTTCTATAAAACCTCTTACCGTGCTGCGTTGAATATTCTATAGTTTTCCTCAGGCAAGGGGTGTACATAATAGTTTTTCCTCCCCTCTTATAATGTCTTTCATGGTATACCACCTCAAATCCCTCTTGGAAGAATGCATGGTGTATGTGCCTGACAAAAAGTCAGCAGTAAATATTCGCTACAGATAGTATCATTATTACCACTTCTAAATCTATCAAAGCAGGTAGATGAGCCTGTTTGGGGCTACATGTAGTAGGGAGGTGGTTATAAATCCTGTTATCCTCAATGGGTAAAGGTTAGGAATTAGAAATTGTTTGATTTGAGAAACACTGAGTAAGGGGGGTCCTTTCCCCCGAGAGACTAACATTTAGTTAACTCCCTGGGTCCTAAGACCTGTCACCTCAAGAATCCTGTTAAAATTCTCATACTTCTGAGAGGTTAAAAGTCTTAAGCTGTTAAGGCTAACTCCCAGAGCTGGAGCCTAGGGTTGGGGAGGGAATACCAGGAGTGTGGAGAGAGCCACTGAAGGCAGGAGAGGACGCCACTAGCAAATCCTCTCTTTCTGGAATAAACCCTGCCTGCCCCCTCTGCTCTGCCCCCTTCTCCATCCCTCCCTTTAGGTCCCAATGAACTGCTGTCTGATTGAAACTTCATTTCAAATCCTTGCCGTCCACTCATTCAGTCACTTTCCTGTTTCTCTTCCTGCGTCTCCCATCTTCTCTTTTCTGCATATGTGTCCACTCACATCACACGTCTTATCTCTCGGTCCTCCATCCCTTCAACTTTTATCTCTTCCTTTTGACTTACCAAGCTCTCTCCTCTGTCCTTGCTTTTCTCTTTCTTTCCCTATATTCTTTATGTGTTGTCTAGAATCACTGAGGGGCAACACAAGACATTCAAATTGATGCTATTATTCCTTATAGTCCATCATAGACCCAGAATCCTGTGCTCATATTCTCAGTTGAGCTAATGGATCCCACAAAAGAGCTATTTACTCCAATCTCGGTGGCGATATTAGGCCCATTATTTAATTTGTTCCTGCAGCTACTGCACTCAGTGTGTTGCCAGCGGCATCTTGCACAGATGGAAAAAGAAGCCAAAAGATTAAGGAATTGAGCTGCGGTCAAGCCAGAGGTAGTGGAGTGGTTCGAAATCAGACCCAGATTCCTTAAATCCTTGAATGTATTATTCTAACTAGTGCACTTAATCCACAGCCTTCAATGTACTGTACAAGACCAAAAAATCTAAAACCGAAAGAGAGTGAGTTTTTGCTTCCAATTTCTGACTGTGGAGAATTTTCAATGGTTACACATTTGCCAGCAGAATTAACTGAAGGTCTCTAACATCGGGTAGCTGAAAAATAACAAGTCAGTTAAATAATTAATTTTAATAACTGCAATGTCCCTGGAGTTTCCTTTGGGCACCTAATCTGGTACACCGACTGGGTCTCATATTGGAAAACAGAAGTGGTCATCCCTGTGGCAGCTCCGGCCAACAGCGACATTGCTGTTGATGATTTCCCTGCTGGAACTTAAGGTAACTGAGGACGCCACTCTCAAAGAAGTCTGCAGCTCTGAGATTCTTTTCTGTGACATGCCCAAGAAATCTGGGTTTTCTGGTTGTTTAATCACAGAATCTTACACTCAAAGAGCTGACAGAAACCTTAACGCTACCTAAATTAAGATACCATCCAATTCAAACCCGAGTGCTCATAGAATCTCATTCTACCCGCCTAGATAGGCCTAACCTGGACTACATCGATTAATCTAAGCTCGCTAGATTTTTTTCTTAACTCTAGGAAAGAGAAACAGGTGTACCTGTGACTCTCAAGTTGAGAGATGAGTATTGATTGGTGATTAACATGAATAGTCTCAGCTCTGGGCACTTTCTTTGTGTTCTAGGTATTAGTCCCACTTCCAGGTGAAGAGACCGAAGCTCAAAGAAGTAAAATAACAAAGACTTGAATTCCAGTCTAATTCGAAAGTCATTATAGTGATTTAGAAGACACTGGCTAAAAGTAGGGTTCAGAACACTTACTTGCTAGATACCAGCAATGAACATCTATTGAGCACTTACAGAGTGCCAGGTACCGTGTACCAACTCACTCCAACCTCTCTGCAACCCTGTGAGTTGCAGGGAGGGTTGTCACCCCATTTACAAAGGAGGCCACAGGGACGTTGACAACCGTGTCATTCAAGCCCCCGCAGTCTGCCTCCAAAACCTACACTCCTAATTACTGGGCGCTGTGTTCCACTATCAGTGCCAGTCTGACTGCTAACCCTTTTGCCGCTTCCAGTTTCAGGAGCTTCACTAGGATCTCACCTACAATTTGTTGCTGCTGTAGGTGAGGTTCTGACAAAGTTGAGCTTTGACCGAGTGCTATACAGAGCCCTTCTCAACCTGAAGGCCTGGTCTGAATGTTCTCCAGTCTCTCCTTAGCGCAATTTGCTCCTCTCCTCCGCCTCTGTCGGCATGAATCTAACTCTTTCTCTCATTACATCTCTGTTTCGGATTTTATTACTCAGTGAGATAGATGATGTGCTATTTCTTCTGGGTATTATTTGCATTCTGCCATCTCGTACAGGACTGTGTCTGCAGGGCCTGGCCCACCCCACTGTCCCCAGGCTTCTCCCCTCTGCACTGAGACCCCACGATCAGATTTTCACACTACCGTTTACCTCTGTGGGGTTACTGCTTCCCTCCAAATGAAAGTGTCTCTGTATTCAAAACCCCAACAGCCAGGAGCATCCCCAGATACTTCCAACGGATTTAAAGAGAGTGTAGGTTTTGCTTCTGCCGTACGACAACATCTTCACACACAGCAGTTTTGCTAGGAGTTTCTTAGAATTACACAAGAATTTTATTTATTGAACCCTGGATTTTCAGTACATTTGTCCATCTTTAGGAAATAAGAAATTTCAGTTAAAGAACAAAGAATATCAATAATTCACAAATACAGTTTTCAGTATAATAAATATGAGTGAAGATTTATCAATGACGATTCCTTTCCTGCAAATGGTAGAAATGCAACCCTTACTAAGTTTGCAATGCAGGGCAAAAAAGGGGTTGGGGAGAGAGCATGAAAAAACATAAAATCTTTTAGATGGCCGTGGAGATTTGCGATCAGGTCTGTGGAAGGAAGATCAATCCTAAATGAAGGGATGCGTGACGGGCAGGTTTATGAGGAAACATAAGATGGGATAAAGACATTCCTCTGTCATCAATTTTAGATTTTTAAATTCAATATTCAATACATATTCATTGAGCCGCTTACTACATACAAGTGCTAAGGATACAGCAGTGAGCAAAACAAACAGAGCCCTTATCCTCATGAAGTTTGCGTTGTAAGACCCTTTCAAAACATAGTCAGAGGGTAATCAATTTCCTATTAGTTAAATATAAATAGTTTTCTATTGCTCTCTGTTTTTCATTTTTTGTTCCTATCATATCACTAGATTAAGTTTCATACTTAAATGCTTAAAACCTTAACATCTGATTTCTCAAAGACCCAAGGTTAATTACAGCTCACAAAAGTATTAGGAATTAACATGTACTATCCAGCCTAAAATATATAGGAAATTTGTTGTTCCTTTGATTTTAAGCCTTTTTTATTGGCTAAAAGTCAAAATAAAATATGCATACATCTTAGCTGGCTTTAAATCAACGCTTTCTTTACTTTAGGTATTTTCTAATTGCTATTCAAGGGAGAGGGAAACAAAAGAATTGTTTTTGTTTTCCCAGCCACTAACACAGCAATAGATCTACATGTTAATATTATTTTTATTCTTAGTTCCCTTATCTGCTGTCTCTATACTCTGGCTCACTAGTTTCCAAAGATGTTAAGAAGTTAATCCGAGTTTTATGAAAAAAGGGACTCCCTAATCAGAGAAGTTTGGGTGACAATGGGTTAAATAAAGTCAAACAGCTTTTTAGATTATAGGCCATTGTAGAACCATTAGTTCATTACAGATCTCCAATTATAATATAATGTGATGTGAAGCAATGTGATAATACAATATAACATAATATACGGTGTAGAGGACACCGCCCAACATTCATTCTCCCATCTTTCTGTAACAATATCCTGATTTCCCATTAGAGAGCCACCCCTACCCCATCCTTAGTCCTTCAGTTCTGGGGGTTCATTTCCCATTGCCTTGCTTTAGAAATGGTCATAAGATGAATGATGTGCTGGTAAGTATTTAACAACCAATTCTCCACAGAAAAAAAGCCTTGATTTATAGCATTTGCCAATTTCCATGGTGTAAATACCATCGTGGCCAGTTTCAAGCTACCAAGTGAAATTACTGAATGTGGAGTTGGGAAGAGATGTGCAGAGCTGAGTTGTAGGGGCCTCTAGCACACCATATCAGATACATACCAGACTCAGAACACATCCCTCTGGGCGCATGACTCAAGCCAGACCAGCTCCTTAGGTCTGATTCCTTGAATTTTTTTTTTTTGGTGGGGGGAAACTGTTGTGGAAGAGGCAGTGTGTTTAGCTGGGTTTGCTGATTGAACGAATTGGAACCAATTCTCGTGATCTACTTGCCATTTGGTCCATTTCAAAGGAGGCTGGCTGAGAGTGCAGTAACTCAGAGAAGAGAAGGACAGAGCTGAGAGGTGAAGAGAGACCAAGTTCTGGTATCGCTCTTTGAGTCCCTGGATCTGGACCAGCCTGAGCCTCTGGACTTTGCAGTTACGTGAGCCATTAAGTCCCCTTCCCCTTCCTTCCTTTCTCTGTCTCTCTCTCTGTCTCTGTCTCTTTCTTTGCTTATTTATTTATTTTTCTTTTATTACATCTGTTTGGATTGGGTTCTGTTCCATTGAAAGAATATGGCCATGCTATTCTTTTTTTCAAAGAGCCTCTCATGAGACTAATATTCCCTAGAGCAACTTGGGAACTGCTGTTCTAGCTTATTCTCCCCGATTCACTTTACGGGGTACTGGACACTCTGAGGAACTTCCACTTCTCTGTCTTTACCTAGAAACCTGAATTGGTAGCTGTCTTCTAAACTTCTGATGTGACTATTCTAAAGACTGTTCAGATTCAACATATTCAAAATGAAACTCATTTTTCTTTCTACTGAAAGTACACTCCTCCTATGTTCCTGGTTTTCATTAACTTATACACAAATTATGTTCCTGGCCAGAGATATAACAGAGAAGGACACAATTCTTGTCCTCATGGAGCTCTCATTCTAGAGCGAAAAACACACCATCAAATAGGTAAATAATGCAATGACAATGTCAACTTGAAATAAGTACTTTGGAAAAAACAATAAAGTGGGTTTGAGGGATAGAAAATGACAGAGGTTGCTATTCTAAATGGGGTAACTGGGGAGGCTTCCCGGAGAAGGAGTTTTTGAACAAAGAGGTATAAATTAAATGAGAGATGGAACCTAGGGAATATCTGGGGACCAATATGTGCATGGCTGAATGTTCCAGAAATGCAAAGAGGCCAGAGTGGCTGGAACGTGGGTAGCGTGGGAAGCATGGAGAGGTTGGAGAGGCATCAGGGGGCCAGGTTAGGGGGTGCATTGTAGGGAGGATAAGGACTTTTTATTTTCTTCTGTATGTGATCCCTCTGGCATATGTGTGAAGAGTGGATCACCCCTGTGATGGTCAAGAAGAGAAACAGGGAGGTCATTAATGGGCCTTTTACAGTTGTCCAGTGGAGACACCATGATAGCTTAGACCGTGATTCTTCTAGCTACCTTGTTTGGGCATCTTTGACTTGCCTTCTCTTTCACTTGCTTCATACCTGCAGAGATGCCCAACTGTGGGTTTTGTTCCTGCAAAGCACCATGCAGCCATTGGAAGCAGGTTGAGTTTCCCAGGATGAAGACTTAAGGCAGGAAGGAGGAGGTTGATTAGGGAGTGCTCTTGGGATAACAGCCTTTCGAAGAGAAAAGGAAGGAGGCAGGATTGGGCAGAGAAAAAAGTTCAACTGCAATGCAAGGAGTTCTGAAGCTGGGATGATCCTTCAGAGCTGTCCCCAGCTGGAGTGAGGGGTAGGGGCCTTTATACCCCTGCAGCAATCAGTCACTGGATGTCGGTCATCCCGCCAAGAGGGCATGACCTTGGATAAAGGGTCTTGACAGCTGAGGGCTCTCTGATGGCAGCATTCCCGGTGACTTAGAGAGTAAGACCTTTGTTCCTGAAGAGGGGTTTGGGCACTATATCACAATATCCACTACACCATCCCTTTTTACATTTGTTACCGAAACTGCCCTGATTTAATTTCTCATTCCTCCTGCTTAGGCTATAGCCACCATGTTATCTCCAGAATTATACTCCAAAAAAAAAGCCAAATTGCTCCTTGTTGCCTATAGAATTACATTTAGTCTCCTTAGCACAGTGTTCAGAACCTTCTAAAAGCCACCCATCATCTCCCTACTGCCCATCTCACAATCTATGCAGACAAGCCCATTTGGCACACCATATAATCCATGCTGTTGCTGGAACCTGAAATGTTCTCCTCCCACTTTATCAAAATTACATCCTTCAGGGCTCGCTCAAATTCTACCTTCTTCTTTCCCCAGAATTTCTATTCTAGTAATTCATTCCATTCTGCCGGGACAGAGTTGCTTATTTCTTAGCTGGGTAAGCACAGTAATGAAGTCCTCATCATTTCACCCCCCTCAGTCCCCAGCAGCATTTAGCAGAGTGGGCTCTCCATAAATGTGGGGTGACTTGGACTATTTCAGCTTTCATCAAAGGCTAGACAATATCCTGAGATGGCAGTAGAGCAGAGTGGTCAAGCAGGACTTCTAGATCTCTACTACCTGGGTTCAAATATGGCTCTATCACTTACTAGGTCCATAATCCCGGGCAAATTTAACCTTTTATGCCCCAGTTTACCCATCTGTAAAATCCTCATTTTCATAATCATTACACCTACTTCATAGGGTTGTTGTCAGGATTAAACAAATTAGTATAACTAGAGCATTTAGAACAGTGGCTGCTACCTAATAAGCACATATAAGTGTTGGCTCATAATAGGGTCCGTGTCACACCAGTGCCCTTGTTGACCCGTGCATACCCGTGCTCATCAAGACAGCCACAGAGGAGACCGTTGGCCTCTCTAAGCATGATATATTTAGTGAAGGGGCCTTCACACAGCTCTTCTGCAGGGAAATCTGTTAACAGAGCTCTTGTTTTCCTCTTATGAACATTCCTTTAATGAGTGAGGATATTCTTGCAAAATATTCTGGAATTCTCTGCTTTCCTGGGGCTCTTTCAATCTGGACTCAGACCTGGTTTTATAATGAATATTATGCACTTTTCCAATGTTGCAAGCGCAAAGCATAACATTTTTAAGTGAACAGATTCACAGACACTTTTGAACTGAAAAGATCTTTAGAGATCACCTAGTCCAGGAGACAAGAAAACAAGGAGATTATGTGACTTGTCTAATTGATAATATAAACATATCCCAGTTATTAAAGGACAAAGTTACTCAATAACATTAACCAGTTTTTGCCCAAAGACACTACTTTCTTCAGTATGTATAACTCAAATAAAAGTAGATCTAACTTGCTAATTCTCCATAGAACAAAAAAAGAAACGTTGTTTATTTCTCAGACTTATTGTTTAATTGAAAATTTCTCCCTGATTTGGTACAATACCTAGTAGTTTCATACTTAGCTTTTCTTATGAGAACAAATAGTGTCCATTATTATTCAGTTACGTATTCATTCATTTACTCAAAAGATATTTGTGGAGTGCCTTTTATGTACCAAGCAGTGAACTGAAAGTTGGAAACTTTTAAAATGAATCAGCCCTAGTGTTCTGAGACTGGCCCACATCTGTGGAATCTGTGTGTCTGCTGGGTCATTCAAATTCAAGGAACTTCAGAACATGGGTTCAGGCTAGGAATTGACCTTTATCAGCCAAAGGTTAAATATTGTCAGTCGCAAAGTCATACATATACAACCCATATACAATCAACATACGACCATATATACAACCGATTCTTATTAAGTGAGGATGGTTCTCTAAAAACAAGCAAATGCTGCAGACTGGTCTCTTCCTCCCTCTCTCTCTTTCTCCCACTGATTGAGCTCCATAAAATCCAGGACCAAAAAAGATGGCATTCCAAATTTTTTGTAGCACAGCATCATGTTATTATAACACAATATCAGTGCAGATGTTATCATGTTTCTCTGATATGTTAATAAGTGTTAGATGAAAAAAAATTTCCACGGTCACATCAATTTGGAAACTTCTGGTGCAAGAGCATTGAAGAGGTTTCTTGCAGTGTGCTTCATTTCCTGAACCTTTAACTTGCTGACGTGCATCATGGATCTCCACGAGGGGATAAAGTATTTGACCTAAGTCAAATTAATTTGCCTCTGGAACCCTCTGTTTGCAGTGCATTGTCCGTGAATATTTCTGAACCCAAGGTCAATTCTGTAAGCCTCTATAATCCACCATCCATTAGGTACTGCTTTTTTTTAATTAAAAAGAAATCCTTTTATAGTTTAAGCCTATCTTTCATATCATATAATATTTCATGTTATATTTTAATATTATTTTTATAGAGAAAAATGACTCAAAATCATCAGTGTAAGAATCTTATCTGTACTTGAAGGTCATTATTAAAGCACTCCTCTGCATATGTGCTACCAGCTGCTGATCCAGCTCTCACGGCAGACATCTCCAATCCATCAAAGAACTCTTTCCATGCAGATCTGAAAGAGGTACGACATCTTTCTCAATGCCAGGCTTTAGACAACAATTTCTGATCCGTGAAATTTGGCCTGCTAGATTGAAATGATCTTGCCTTCATTGTTAACAATATCCACCCCTTACACTGTGCCTGCTACGTGCCAAGCATTTTGTGAGTCCTTTCATTTAGAATCCCTCACTTCATCTCCATTTTGACTGCCATCACACTGGCCAGCATCTCTCACCCAGACTATTTCAGTCACCTCCTAACCAATCATATTGCTTCCTTCTGCACTAAGAGAACAATGTGAAACACTTCCATGGTCTCCAAGGCCAGCAGGATTTGGACCCTCCCCAATCTCTACACCTATCATTCTCCTGAGGTGCAGTCATGGATCCACAGCTGGATTGGCAAGTCTGAAAGCTCAGCCTTCTTAGTCCACTATGAGGGAGTGAAGCCCTAGGGAATCGAGTCATGCTAATCAACTCGCCAGAGATGAATGTGTACTGCACAATGTTAATTTGTTAATTTACAATGAGAAGTGGAGCAATCCAACCGACCAGATGTTCGTGTTGGCATGTTTGTGACCTCTTTCTGGAAGCTATAAAGAGTAGTCATTGAGAGCTTGTGGGCTGGAATCAGACTGCCTGAGTGTGAATCCTGCCTCTGTGCTTACTAACTGGGTGATTTCAGGCAAGTGGGTCAGTGTTCCTTTCAGTGTCTACTTCCCCATCAGTAAAACGCGGATAGTAATAAAACATACCTCCCTGGACTGTTGGGATGAGGATTAAATGAGAATATATACTTGTTACTTCCTGCTTAGAATGGAAGTTGGTACACAGTAACGCAATAAATATTAGCTACTGTTACTAGAGTGGAGATCTACTCAAACTAAGTTAATATCAGCGCAAAAAGAATTAAACAATATTAAACAGATTTTTTTCAAGTTGTGTAAACTTCATAAATTACTATTTATGTATTCATCCATTTAATAGTTATGGATACTGAAATAATTTCATACACTATGAGATTCACTTTATAGTCCCACATCCCATAAATGTAAATGAATTCATGGATAAATATGGAAATGCACAAATCAATCTGTGTCTTTGCACTTATCCGATTTTGTCAATTTCCCAGCTCTCTCCTTACTTTCAGTTTAAAACCTTTAAAAATCAATTGTTGGGTTTCCCTGGTGGCGCAGCGGTTGAGAGTCCGCCTGCCGATGCAGGGAACACGGGTTCGTGCCCCGGTCTGGGAAGACCCCACATGCCGCGGAGCGGCTGGGCCCGTGAGCCATGGCCGCTGAGCCTGCGCGTCCGGAGCCTGTGCTCCGCAACGGGAGAGGCCACAACAGTGAGAGGCCCGTGTACCGCAAAAAAAAAAAAAAAAAAATCAATTGTTATAAATTTCATCACTTAAAAAGTCTGCCTGCCCCCCATCTCAACTCTCCCTGCTCCTCCGTGTGCCTTCTGTCTGCACACTCACTGGCTCTTTTCCTCACACCTGCCAAGCTTCTTCCCTCCTTAGATTTCCCTTGTGCTGTTTCATCTGCCTGCAATTCTCACCCCAACCCTTGTCCTGGCTCATGTCTGCTTGGCCTCAGAGAAGCCTCCCTGACCCCCAGACTAGGTTGGATCCCTTCATTGAACTTACCATAATTGTAATTAACTGATCATCGTTCAGTGTATTATTCCCAGTAAAATCAATGAGGACAAGGACCCTTCTTTTTTGTTCACCGCTGAGTCCCCAGTACCCTGCACATAGGTAGGTATTCACTCAATAGGTATTGAATGAATGAATTTAATCTTCTCAACAGCCTGTATTTCCTGCAATGGAAAAGTCAAAGCTTCGAGCTGTCAAGTGATGCACCCAAGTCACACAGTCATATTTGGTAGAGCGAGGTTCACACTCAAGTCTTTCTGACTCCTACCCAAGCCCCTTACTACCCCACATGGCTGCCACTTGATTTCTGCAAGTTACATGCCTATCTACACACATTGTTCTCTGTAGCTTCAACTACACTCTACTTTGCATCCTTGCTGTCGCAGTGTTTTCTATCCTGGGCTCTGGGCTTTTTCTTTCATTCTTGAACTACTCCAAATCTTCCCTATCATATTTATACAACTTGTTTACTGGTCTAGCTATAATATGCTACATTTCATCTTATTAAGACATCTTTTCTCTCCTACAACCCTGCAATTCCACTCCTAGATGTATACCCACCAGAGATGTGTACATGTGTTCACTAAAAGGCATGTACTGCAATTTTCATAGAGCGCTACTCGTAATAACCTGAAACTGGAAATTATCCAAATGCCCATCCAAGTAGAATAGACTATTTTATCTTCACACAATGGCATATTATATGACAATGAGAATGAACAATCTACAACTTTACGTGACAGTATGGGTGAATCTTACAAACATAATGTTGAGGGAAAAAAGTCAAGTACGTATTATATGATTCTATTTATAAAACGTTCAAAAACTGGCAAACTAATTTGTAGTATTACAAGTCAGGATGGTGGCTACTCTTGGAAGAGTAATGATTGGAGATTGGAGGAAATGGTGAAGGTGTTCATGACACCAATGACGTTCTGTTTCTTGATCTGGGTGCTAGTTAGGTATTGGTGTTTTGCTTGTGGAAATGCATCAGTATGTGCATTTATAATGTGTACACTGTTCTTTATGTATAATAGACTTCAATAACAGGTTTTATGAAACAACTTCATATTTGTTTGTTTCTGACTACTTCAATTTACAGAGACTATTTTGAAATCTAATGCTAGTGTCCAACCTGCTGGCCACTATTTGCCCAGATGGGAGCTTCCTGTGCATATAAAGAGCTCACTTTGAATTGTTTAAAGTCTCACTTGGAAAAAAAAAAAAGCCCCCAGTGGTGTCAACCCAAAATGTCTCCAGACGTTCCCAAATGTCCCCTGGGAAACAAATTGACCCCAGTTGAGAACGACCGGCTTAAAATGGCTTAGATGATTTCCTCACCTACATCCCTCACCGGCTTTCTCTCTCAACTTCCTTTCTGTCCCTCACTTGTACAAATCCAGCCATCTGGCCTCCTTGCTGTCCTCTGAATACACCAGACACGCTCTCACTCACTTCTGCACCAGCTGTTTCCTCTGCCTGTAATAGTCCCCTCCAGGTATCTGTGGGCTCACCCCCTCACCTCCTTCAAGGATATGCCCAAAGGTCACCTTCTCAGTGAGGCTTTCCCTGGCCTCTTTATTTAAAATTTGAATCCTCCATACTCCCTGTCTCTCCACCTGGGTTTATCTTTCTCCAGAGCACTTATTGCCTGATAACCTGGCAAAAAGTTTATTTATTTTGTTTGATGCCTGTCTCCCTTATGAAAATATAAGATCCAAAGGGGCAAGAATTTTGTTTTCTTCACTGCTCTATCCCATGCCTCGAACAGTGCCTGACACATAGTAGATGCTCAATTAAAACTTGTTGAATAAATGAATGAATAAATAAATAAATGAATACAATCTAGAGCCCAGTTCAGCGTCTGACATTCAAATGACATCCAGAGTGCTTTAGGATTTAATCACTGTGCTTCTTCTGTCTTACTGTTCTTCTTGTAACCCCCATCCCCCAAGATTAGGGTCTACCCCTTAACTCCAGATGGCACCATGACTTTGGTTGACTAGCACTCTTGATTGTGACTACTTCCTTCCTTCCCACCACCTCTGGTCATGCTTAGCCCACCTGCCAGGATATTCACCTCCTCATCCCTCACATCCACCTTCCTAGTGCAGGCTACTTGTCTGGATCACCACCTTCCTGTCCCTAGATTCTCTGGGTGTTGGGACCCTCTGTTTCCTCTCCTTCCCTGCCCTGAACCTGCACACTGTCCTCATCCCTCCTCTTCTCCCAGCAACACCCTCACCTACCACCTTCCCAGAGGTAGAGATGGGTCTGATCCCCCGTTCTGACATGACCTACCGATGTCCCCAACTCCACAACTTCCTTCTGTCAAAATCTTGGAAAACTCAAGAGATGACATCTCTCGTTTCTCTGTTTGTTTACCACAAAACCTGAAATTGTGGCAGGCCTTTCTTTCCATGAAAGGCTGCCGGAGTTTTCTTGCTTCCACTTAACTGTAATGCGAGCCAGCACTCAGAGCCATAGAAATCTGATACCATTCAGTAATCGAACAACTGTAAATGCCAAGAGTCAAGATGCCTCAAGTGAAGGAGAACTTGGAGTCAAGGTTGGTCATCGTTTTTGTTGCGTTAACATGACAACAGACAGTTTCCTTGGCAGACATCACAATAATGTTAGCATGGACTTCAACTTTACGTGACAGTATGGGTGAATCTTACAAACATAATGTTGAGGGAAAAAAGTCAAGTACGTATTATATGATTCTATTTATAAAAAGTTCAAAAACTGGCAAACTAATTTATAGTATTACAAGTCAGGATGGTGGCTACTCTTGGAAGAGTAATGATTGGAGATTGTAGGAAATGGTGATGGTTTTCATGACACCGATGACGTTCTGTTTCTTGATCTGGGTGCTAGTTAGGCATTGGTGTTAGTAGTTAGTAGTTAGTTGCCTGTGATAAGCAAGAATCAAGTAACCAGACACATAATATTTCTACCTCTGGTTCGCTTGCATGCCTGTTGGGGGGAGGCATTTGGGGCAAAAATCCAGATATACCCAAAGTAGAAACCTGTAAAACTTGGCAAGGCAGCACTCTTAAAACTAAATTTTTACCTAGAAATAGATCTGTGGACACATTCCCTAAGTGCTCACACAAACAAAACCATTGCTGGAACCATAATGTGTTTGCCTGTGATAAAATTGAAGATCATTTATCAACCTGTCCATGGAATCCATGATTTGAACTGACACTGATGACATAAACAGATACTCGAGGTTATAAGAATCATGAATAGCTCAAGGAATTCAAGGACACTAGTTGAAAAGATGATTATGATTTGGTTTCTGGACATCTGGCCATGAGATCCCGCCAACCCACTCTCCCTCCTCCCTCCTCTCTCTTCCCATGATGACTTCTAACAGTTTTCCTACAAGCTACCAAAGGAAGGAGCTGACAGACATAAGCCCTCCATGCCCTTGAACTTTTCAGTGCTTGAGCGCTATGCGGGAGGACAGCCATCTATCCCCCTCACAATGGCCAGGAGGCTGCGGGGGCAGGACAAGAGTCTGCTTTTCTGGCTGGTTCTCTGTTTTCTACACTGGTCTGAAAATGATAAATACCCTTGTTACTGTATCAGGCCTGCAGAGGAGGAAATGTGACGTGAGAAAGGGCAGAAACGGCTCAATCTCTGTGATCACACAAGTTATGTATGGATTATACACGTTGCAGCTACTTCTCTGCAGTCAGATGTTGAAATCTTGAGTGCTAAGGTTGTCAACATCTAGATAGAGTTTAATAGTCTTCCTAAATACATGTCATTTTATTAATTGTGCTCCCTTTATGTTTTGAGCATTAACAAATAAAAGTGTTATGTTTTCATTTTTTAAAAAAAGGAAGCGATATTTTTTTAAAAAAATCTCATGTTTGGAATTTCCCAAGTCTCTGGTAAAATGCCCAAATATCTAGATCTTGGCAGAGTTCCAAATTGCCTCAGAAACGTCTCCACAGTGCTTCAGTGAATGGTGGCATAATGCAAAACATGTTGATCCTGTGTTGAGTCATTAATTAGTGACATTTATTGAACACTCGTTGTATACAAGGCAACATACTAACACAGTATACAAACAAAAATAAGAGAAAGGGAGCCTAATTATACCAGGGGGACAAGCAGAGGAAGCTTTCTTTAGGTAAAAGGAAAAGGGTAATGGAGAAACAACTTTACTTATAAACTTCCTTACCTTAACGTTGTTCCCTGATAATGAATAAGTGAAAATACAAGCTATAAATAGAAAGACACAGCAAAATCCAAAACCTGTTTTTGTCAAGAGACTTGATGCAGAGCATCTTGGTTAATACTCATAAGTGAGTCAGTAAAGGTCATAATAAAGACTGAACTGCTTTTCTCTGTGATATTTTGAGAACTCTGTAGCAAACAGCTCTGATCTCAGCCTTTGGTAATTGACTTAAAGGGAGAAGAGGTTGCCAGCATTTTTTCCCCTTAAACTTTATGCATCTATAGAAAATCTGGCCTCCATCAAACTAAATAATTGTGAATTTCAAGCAAAATGAATTAGGTAGGTCGGCTCAACATATCTAGTGGAAAAAATTCATTAACACGCAACCTTGAAGTAGAAAACACAGGTTCCTATGACTGCACTTAGACCTAACTGCAGTCTGTAACATTGGGTTCCTTTCTGATATTTTCCCAAGAAGGAATAGGCACAGGTTGCTTAAATCAAACACTTTGGAATAAAATTGCTTGCTTTATTCATTTTAGAAAAAAAAAATCCCCTTTGGGGGAAAGGAAAATCCAGTGTGTGAGTTCCCTTCCCTGTCAGACTGCTGATCCAGAGCAGGAGAAGTATCATCAAGTCTATGGTAGACAGATTGAATTTTCCCTGCCCGGTTTTCATTATCCCCTTCCTGCTGGGAATAGCAGGAACTTTTTTCTTTGGGGGAACATTTGTGATTCAATAGCTGTAACCCATTCCTGTCTCCAGAGATGAACACATGGCCCAATAGGGCACTTCTGGCCACAATGACTGGGTCAAAGATTGGCCTTGACCCAAGCCAGACCAATGAGACCCAGTTTGGGGATTACTAAATTGGTGGCCACCATCTTGTTCCTCATGGGAGAATCTGCCTGAGAGTGAAGCTAACACAGAGGAAAGCAGAGCTGAGAGATGGGAAAAAAACAAAAACAAAAATAAAAAAACCCCTAGGTACTTGAAGCTATCTTTTGAGCATCTAGATCCAACTATAAGTGAAACCCTGATTCTGGCTGACATTCTTTACTCTGTCTACCTCCCTATTCCTTACCTGCTGGTCATTCCCTGTCCAACTTCCAGGACTTCTACCTGATCACATCCTGCCAAACTTCTCTGGTGCAAATCACCTGCCTAGACTCCCCCCTGCCCCCGTCCCCAGACCCTCCAGGTAGTGCCCTGCCTGGTGGGTCTTCCTCCCATGAGGACCTACACACTACCCTCATTTTGCCCTCTTACCTGCAACATCTCCCACTCCCAACACCTTCCCAAAGGCAGGTCTGGTCTCCAGTTCCAAAATGTCCACCATGCTCAACCAGCAACTAAACTTCATTCCCTCAACACCATGAACATTTTAGTTCTGTAACCAATAAATTTGGTTCGCTTCAGGCGGTTTGAATTCGGTTTCTGTCACTTGCAACTTGAAAGTGCTTGATCTTCATAGGTAACAGAACTTAATTTTTTCGAGCAGATTGATTTCTTTGGAAGAGTCAAGGGTTACCTAGAGTCAGGCTTTTTGAATATTACAGGCATTCAAGCACAGAGTAGCATTTTGTGCACAAAATATTTTTCAGTAAAATATAATGAAATATAATGCATATAAACTAAAATGTGATGAAACTAATTATACATGCATCTAGTAATACAAAAGAGGAGTCTCTATGGTGCCTCTTTAAATTGAAATGGCATTTCTTTAAATACATGTTATCATACAACTGGTAATTAAATGAGTGGCTTTAGAGCAACACACTCAATTGTGGCTGACAGACCACCTGCACTGGTAATATCTTGGGAGACTGGTTTAAAATTCAGATTCCCTGGACACATTCCAGGGCCACTGAATCACAATCTCTGGGAATTAGGTCTCAAAATGTTCATTTTGGATGAAATTCCAGGTAATTTTCTAGGCATACAAGAGTTTGAGCACCGTTTGCTTTAAGTCTTATTGCATATATATATATATTATATATATATATATATATATATATATATATATATAAAATATTTAATAAAACTTCAAGTGTTACTGTCTGAACCTAAAGAATAATTCAAAGAACATCTCATCATTGATAAGACTGAAACTGAATGGGCGCACCTATAAAAAGCAGTAAGTTTCAGGTAATTTATAAATGCTTAGAGGCCAGATGTAGTCAGCTCAGGCTAACATCACTGTGGTAACAAATAACCTAAAATATTAATGGCTTACAACTTGAAGGGTTTATTTCTTATGCATTTCCATTTCCAACACAGGACATTCCAGAACTCAGGGCTATTGGAACAACCTTTCTCTAGGACATAGTTGAGTCGGTCTTGTAACGGAAGGTAAAGAGAAGAGGGTGACTGCAGACTGGCTCTTAAAGTCTCTGCTTGGAAGTGACACACGTTACTTGCAGCCATATTCCATTGACCAAAGCAGGTCACATCACCATTCCTGTGTTCAGTGGAGTAGGGAAGGATAATCCTATAGAAGAGGATACTAAAGGGAGGAACAGCAAACATTTTGAACAGAAATATAATCCACCACATAGGACATTTGATAAAGAATTTCATGTGTTCTTGAAAAAAATAATGGGGGGATCTATGGTCAGGTAAGTCTGGGGACTGCTGCTTACTCGAGCCCTCCCTGGAGCTGCTAAGGACTCTCAGAAGTCCTGTAATGGAAAAAAAAGTTAAGATCATTTAACCCCATGTTTCCAAGCTTTGTTTCCATGGATGCCTTTTTGAACACCATCTCAACACACCTCAACAATCTGAAGTTCACTGGACAAAGACGTCATTTGTGTGGTAGAAAAAATAACATTTTCTTCGTCCTCTACTACAAAGCATGCATGTGGGATGTTCCCAGCCAAATATTGTGTAATAACTTCTGTGTAGCTTCAAGCTATTCATGCGTTTAAAAAATTCTGGTATTTTACTAAGTCATCAAAAAACCTTAGTATTTTACTAAGTCTATGCAAATATCCTTCATGTTATTCCAACTAGTTACAGGCTGTTGAAATTTAGTAGCGTTACTGGAGAGCACTTAAGGAGTGAATCTAATAAGCCAGTTCTTCCAGGTATGATGAGAGTGTTCCAGAAAAGATTTTACTTTTAAATCTTTCTCATTACCATGTTTGGAATTAGGCAATTCCTGTAAATTGAAGCAATGCACTTTTTTTTCCATTTGCGGGAACCTGTCATTTTAAAAGATCATAAGCATTTCTGCAGTTATTAATAAGCATAAAAGTACTCAATTCTATGAGTGTCATGATGGGGGAGATCATTTCCTGCTTTCTCTCTACCTCCACCCAATGCATCCTTGCACCTCCACTGGGATGCTGGTGATGTATGAGGTTTTTGCTGCTGTGTAAGTGGAGGTTCTTGTTTCTCAGTCATTGCCTGGCTGGAGCATATGCCACAAGCAGAGGTGGTTGTGGCCATCTCCCAATTTTCCCAACACTTTTATGGTGTTCACTGTTGGTGAACACCTTTATGAAAACGCATCCTCTGTTCTCTGATGCTTTTCTCTCCTGTATCACTGCCTCTCAGTCTTCCCCTGGCTCTTCCTCCTGATCTACTCCTTAAATTATTGGGTTCTTCTGATTCTTCCCTTGCCCTTCTCTCAACTCACTCTACACCTGCCAAGATGGATGAGTCCACTCTCTTGGCCTTCTGCCCCACCTGGATCTGTCTCCACCTTGCTCCTCTGCTTTGGTACCATATTCTAAGTGCTGACGAATCATCTTCACCTGTTGCTGCATATCGGCCTCACAATGAATGTATCCCAAACAAAACTCTTCATTTTCCTCCCAAACTTGTTCTTGTATTCCCTGTTTCCATTCATTGTTTCACTACCTATTTTAGTCTCCTGAGTATAAAATGGGACGTTATCTCTGACCTCCCCATTTCTTCTACCCAGAGCTCCAACTCATGCCCACATTCTGTGCAATCTCAGAAGTATGAGACTTGAGACTTCCTCTCTGTCTCCAAGTACAGCCTTGGCTCAGACGCTGGCCCCCATCTGCCTGGATTCTGAGTGTGTGGTGTCACGGTGAAGAGTATGGATTCTGGCACCCGGACAGCTTGGGATGGAACTCTGACTCTAACTGCTTCTTGTAGACTGACCAAGCCAAGTTATTTAACCTCTCTGTGCTTCAATTTCCTCTTCTACAGGGAAGGATCATTGCAGTACCTACCAAGTCGGGTTGTTGTGAAGATTGCTTTGGTAAATACATACAAAATGCCTGGCACAGAGTAAATACGCAATAAATGTTAGTTTCTAGTATCATAACAACTTTTTAGCTAATTTCACTGGTAACAGTATTTTTCCACTCTCATTAGACTCATCTTCCTAAGAAGCAAATCTTATCACGTCACTCCTTAACTTCTACTGGCTTTCCACCATTTAAAGAATAGCATTCAACTTTCTTAGCAGGACCTCTAAGACCCTTCAAAAATCTCTTCCTAACTACCATTTTGGGTTTATTTCTGGCCACCTAGGCTTTAAACGCTGAGTCTACACTAAACTTCTCACCATTCCTCAAACACTCCATACCCAGGGATAATTCTGCACCTTTGCATGTTCTGCTTCTGTGTTAGTCAGCTCTCCTAAGTTATGATGCTATAACAACCATCCCCAGGTCTCAGAGGTTTTTCAACGACACAGGTTTATTTCTTACTTACATTACATATTGTCTTCAGGGTAGCTTCAGCTCTACTCCAGGAGTCTTCTTTACTCTGAGATCCACACTAAATGAGCAGTCCCTTTCTGGAAATGGTTTTATCGTGTGGCAAAGAGAAAGGAGTGTCTTTGGAATGTCATGATGGATTTTAAGGGTTTGCTCAGAAGTGGCACAAAACACTTCTACTCAAATTTTATTGGCCAAAGTAAGTCACCTGGCCAAGTGTGACCTTAATTGGGGCGGGGAAGTATAAACCTCTCCTGTCCCTGTATCTCTCTCCCTATACTAGGGACATGAAACAAATAATTAGAAACAATAATATAGTCTCCCATCGTTCCCTATATTTGAAATGCCATCACATGTCCCTGCACCAGGAAGTTAGTTCACGTCCCAGCATCCTCACAGGACTCCACTCCCACTTTTAATAAAGTGCTTGTCAGACCATACTAAGAGTATCTGTTTACATCCCCCTTTCTCTCATGGGCAAAGGCTACAACTTCTTGATTTCTCTATCCCTGGCTCTAAGCCTCCGAGGACTCAGAACATGTCAACAGAATGAATGAATGAGGCAGTTTGTTGCTTGGCCATTTATAGGCAAGGTTGGTTAAGCTTTTCTGCTAATATGCAGTGGTAAATGACTAAGGAACTCCTTCATGCAGGCAGAGACAAGACTTGACCAGTGAGAAGCCAGTGTGTTTTTTCTCCTCCATGCCCACCGAATATTATGTCGTTTTCTTATTTTGCTCTTAGTCCATTGCTATGTACCAAGAAAAAATGCCTTGGAAAGATACTATTTCTGCATATAGTCTTAGAAATTTATCTACATGTAATATTCAAATGAAAACAGATTATGCCTATATAGTATTTGTCAAAACTTTGTTTCAAATCCAGTTATCTATTGAAAAGACTATACCAGTAAAAACCATCTTGATGAACCATCAATAAGTATCATCTTTGGTAACCTTCTGGGAAGATACTAAATCAAATTGCTAAGATATTCAGTTTAACCTCCTAAGTATTGCCAACTCATCTCCCGTCATCTCTCTCCTCCAGCACTGTCTCAGTTTGGGTTCTCCTTACCTGCACTTTTACTACAGAGTCCTACTTGGCTTCCCTCTGCCCAGAATACTCTCCTGCAATCAAGAATGCCTTGATTGATGAAAGATGCCTTTGCATCAGGCATCACCTTCCTTCTGAACTCTCTCCAATGCCCTCTCCACCAACGGGGCTAAATCCTGTCCCTGTATATCTTTTTATCATTGTGTTTTATCACATCGCATTGTAATTATTTGTTTATGCATCTGTTTCCTCTTAATGGAATGAGTCTTTTGACAGCAGGTATTGTGGTGTCCAGTTCTTAATCAGAGCAGAGTGCCTTTGCACATACATAAGGTGCTCAATTAATGTTTGTTACACTGAGTTGCTGTTGAACTGAAGGCAAAAATTATGGCTTACACATTTTGTGCTAAGTAATACAGTACAATTGAAAACCTTTTTCGATCTGGTGTTTTAATGTGTGATAATATTTTCATGATTCATGAAGAATGTAGTGTTTCTTATGTTTTGATTTAATTAATATGAATTTTAACTTTTATATGTAAGCTCTGTGGAAAACATTTTGGAAATGAACGAATTCTTATGAGAATTTATTAGTATCCTAAGAAAAAAGTCTTTAAAAAATATTCTTCATAGGACACTGTATGGCTACAGAAATTTAGAAGATACAATGTCTCTTTATTATCCTTGCCACCAAAAACAAAAATTTTACTGAGACGTAAAAACTACAGAAAGAGAATTTAAGCTATGTGTGTCTTAGAAAAACAGTACAACATGCTAATTTGACCAGATCTTCTGAGAGAAAGGAAGCCAAGTGCAAATTACATTTACCTAATTTAGCTCAAGAATGAAATTTTCAGTTTTGGTAACTCTAACACATTTTACGTAAGAGATCATGAGTGTAAGAGGGAGAGAAAAAGGGTGAAAGAGGTTGTAATTAAAGTAAATCTTCCCAGAACCCTGGATTGCACCAGGAACGTGGCCAGAATAAGCAAGGCTACTGACTTTTGCCAGGGTCATGTTTAGAGGTTACTTTATCATAGCCCTTGCTTAAAAAACATAATTTGAACAAAAAAGAGCTCCCAATGTTCAGTGATCTCCATGTGCTTCCCATTAGGGTCGGAAGAAGAAATGCTGTGGTATCTTCCGCAAATGGAATGGAATGGGAATTTTCAGATCTCTTTCCGACTTGGCAAGAGATGCCACGCTGGACATCAGGAAGATCCAGCTATTTTCTAGAGTACGGGGACACACAGTCACACAGAGTCACCTAGGAACCATCGTGAATGGTTACTTAGTCACTCGTCTTCTGTGTAGTAAAGCATCTAGCTCAGCTCAGAATGGCTATCTACCTTAATCTAAATAACATCATCATTTTTATTTAAATTTATTTATTTTTATTTATTTTTGGCTGCGCTGGGTCTTTGTTGCTGCGCACATGTTTTCTCTGGTTGCGGCGAGCAGGGGCTACTCTTCCTTGCGGTGCGCGGGCTTCTCCTTGTGGTGGCTCCTCTTTGTTGCGGAGCATGGGCTCTAGGCACGGGGGCTTCAGTAGTTGTGGCTCGTGGGCTCTAGAGCAAAGGCTCAGTAGTTGTGGCACACGGGCTTAGTTGCTCTGTGGCATGTGGGATCTTCCCGGATCAGGGCCATGTCCCCTGCATTGGCAGGATTCTTAACGACTGTGCCACCGGGGAAGCCCAACATCATGAATTTGAAAGTCTAAAATATTAGACAAGCAAAATATTATTAGTGAGTTCCTTTGCTAGCTGAGCTCAGATTTGGAAGTTCCCTGCTTCCAAATGGCCTGTCCAATCTTCACTTATTCACCCAGCCCTACTAAGAGAGCATGACAGATCACACAGGAGTGTCAGTGCCCTTCCCCACCTCCCATCGGCAACCAGGATAGTGTGAAGACCAAGCCAAGTGTAGCATCACTGTCAGTTTCTTATCCAATATCCACTTCCCTCTTTTTCCTCACTAAACACTTGTCCAGCTAAATATTCTCTTTCCCAGCCCATAAAACACAAGTAGATATTTGCCTGGGAGTTCTGATAAAGCCTCTGATTTCCTGTTAAAAGGAGACAGAGATAACACTCTCTTCCTGCTTTCAAAGCACATGTGACGTCTGAACTATGGCAAACATCTTGGAACGTCTTGAAACATGAGGCTATAAGGATAGCAGAGCAGAAACATAGAATGACTTGGGTCCCTCATGGCATTGTGAGCTGCAAACAGTGCCAGCAATCACCTAACTCTGGATTTTTGTAATGTGTGAAAAAGAATCCCCTATTTGTTGACGTTACTATTGTTTGGGTTTTCTATTACTTGCAGCCAAACATATCCCTAACTTATATTCCAAGTCTATCAACAGAAGCTCAATTAGGGATGCTCAGAGAAAAGCCAGTCTCAGGCTACTAGTAGTAGAGAGCTAATAGTTTAGAAGAGGTAGCAGATAGATTTTTCTCCCCCTTTCCAAATGTTCCTTCATTTCCCCTGCAACATACTCATGAAATTTTGGACCAGTCATAGAAGATGGAATTAAAAGTTCCCCTTTAAAACATCAGTCCTGATACATGACATACCAACATTATGACTTCATTTTTTTGAATCATGAAGTTTCTTCCAATACTAAGAATCATCAGCATCTATCCTACCCATGTTAGACTTCAGCAAAGTTTGTAACTTAGGAGGCCTGGTCAGTTGAAAATAAAAGAAGTCTTACACTTATTTATAATTTTTAATAAAAGAAGATACAACTTTATTACATCAAATTTTATATAATCTGGTCTCCATTATGAAAATCCTATCTTTAAATTCCAGCTAGAGGTACAGTATTCACCTTTTATTACTCAAGTTTAAGACTCAGGTATAAGACTTTCATGTGGATTCCATAATTATCTTTTGCAAATTGTATTTTTATATGATATTGACTACAGTCATTTTCCATGTGCTAACATGTAGGTTTCTATAGGCATAGATCCTATTTCTGTTTTAAAAAAAACTCTCCAAACTGGTAACATCTGGTTGATGGACTGGGTTATGGATGTTTGCACCTGGAGCATAGCCAGACCCGAGGTGCAGGCAAACATACAATTACACTCGATCCATCACATCAAAGCCATTTTCTGTCCTGGCTCCAGTTTTGGTTTGGCACATTGTTTCATCTTGTTCTGCTCTAAAACTCTCCAATTGTATTTAGAAGAATGGGTACCAATGGGCAGCTTGCTTATCTTCCTTTAACTCTCCCATCTGGGGAAGTGCCCACCAAAGAATTCAGAAATGAAACAAATTCATCACTTAAACATTTCTATTAATGATAATAGCCAACAATGGCTGAGATATTTACCAGGTGCCAAGAGTGGTTCTGAACTTGATACAGACATCATCTCCTTTAGCCCTCACAAGTCTGGGAGGAGATCTCAGTCTCCTGATACTCAGTCCTTCACGCATCCAGTCAGTGTGTGTTACAAGCAGCCACTGGGCTGGACTCTGGGACTGCAGTAGAGAACAAGGTAAACCCAATGCTCCCTGCTCTACGCTGGATCCACCCTCTACATGTACACGGATATCTCATGGAGTCTAATGCGGTGGGAAGAGATATCACAGAGCAGCAAGACTGAAGAAAGAGGGAAACAAAGAGCACAGGAGGAGCCCTAACCTAGGGTGGGGTGGGAGGTTAAATCTCACTCAGAAAATGATGTTTAAGCCTAGACATTCAGGGTTACTCACTTAATGGGGGAGGAGGTACTGGTGCTGGGGATGAAATCATTCCAGGCAGATGAGACAAGATGTTGTTGGATCACACAGGGGCAAGACAGGGCCAGACAGCACTTCCGAGGGGACTGAAAAAGAGCACTATTGCCGGAGCTAAGAGAAGCAGGGATAGAAGGGTGAGAGGGACAAGATCTCGTGGGCCGTGCTTGGCACTTTATCCTAACGGCAAGGTGAAGCTATCTAGAGGGGTAGCTGTCACTGTTTTGTGTGACTGGGAATGTGAGTGGGGCGGGGGATGGAGAGGGAGAAGAATGATCAGATTTAAATAGATTTAAATGCAGATTCAGAGAAATTAGCATCTTTGTCCAAAGTTACTCCAAAGCTAGGATCTGATCCCAGCGTGCTTGATTCCCATGCTTTGCTCTTAACCCATCATTCTTTACCATCTTTTAACTTCACCAGCTTCATGCTAGTCAGGGTACCTTATTTCTATCGAATCTACCAGAAGACCATTCAAAAACACACACATCTAGTGCTTACTATGTATATAAGGTGTAGGGATTCTGCATTCTGTTCCTTCTCCGTGGTGACAGTGGAATTTGGAATCTGTATTCTGACCCCATCCATTTATCCATGTCCCAAGGCTCATTTTTTAAATTTTTTTAAAATTAATTAATTTTTGGTTGTGTTGGGTCTTCGTTGCTGTGCGTGGGCTTTCTCTAGTTGCAGCGAACAGGGGCTACTCTTTGTTGCAGTGCACGGGCTTCCCATTGCGGCGGCTTTTGTTACGGAGCACGGGCTCTAGGTGCGTGGGCTGCAGTAGTTGTGGCACGTGGGCTCAGCAGTTGTGGTGCACAGGCTTAGTTGCTCCGTGACACGTGGGATCTTCCCAGACCAGGGCTCGAACCCGTGTCCCCTACATTGGCAGGTGGATTCTTAACCACTGCGCCACCAGGGAGGTCCCTCATTTCATTTTTTAAAAATTTATGTACACTAATATGCACCAATTTTTTTTTTTTAAATTTTGGCTGCGCCGTGTCTTCGCATGCTGCGACTAAGAAGTCCTCATGCTGTGACCAAGGCCCATTTTATTTTTGACCGATAGCAACATTATGTCAGAGTGAAAGTTAACTGCAGCTGGGGGCAGTGAAGGAAAGCATTCTCCTGCTAGCAAAATACCCACCATCTGATTGAATTCTGACAACAACCTTGGGAAGTGGGTACCCTGCTGCTGATGAGTAGACTGGGGTTCAGAAGGTTAAGTCACTAGCCCAAGGTCACACAGGTAGAAAGTTCCAGAACTGGGAGACCAGCATCTGTCCTCTCGGAATCAAACTCTCAGGGCTACACAGTCAAGCAGTTTCTCTCTGATTAGTTCACTCCTGACAAAGGAGGTAGGGAGACAATGGGAAGAGGAAGGGGCTTAAGGGAAATTATTTTAACACAAAGAATATTGTATAAAGTGTGGTATGAGACTGTCCAATTATTCTCCATGGCTTTAAATATTTTTAACCAACCCTATTGTTATAAAGCCCCATAAAAGTCATTACTACACAGAAAGGAAATGGATTTTCAATTCTAACTAAATCCCAAAGCACATTTTTACTTTCCAATTTTTTTTTTCTTTAGGTTAAAAGTTGTATCTAGTTAGGGTTGTTAGTAGGACATACGATTTTGCTCAGACAAATAAGTAAGGCATAAAATATTTACAAAATTCAGAGGTAATATTTGCTTAGGTCTTTGAGTACCTTTTTAAAAAGGCCTTAGATCCCTGTGGATTAATCAAGCACCTCTCAGATCTTGTCTTTTCAATGCTCAGCAAAGGAATGGCTTCTAATAGGATAAAAGGTATACTAAGACCTGAACTTGGGAATTTGCCTGAATGTTTTTCTTTAGAACTAGGTTTGCCTTGGCAAGCTTTATAAAATGCTCTGAGCTTTTCACTTTATTTTTCAGATCATCTACCCCATCATCTCAACCATTTACTACAGGTTAGCAATGTTTTTATATACTCTACCTATCAGAATTAAATGGATCAGATTATGCATATATTTCTTAATATTAATTGTGCTTTTGCATTGAGGAGATCTATGATACTGTTGTCATGTTTTACAATTACGTTCTTTGGAATACTGCCTTCTTTAAATGTCATGCTAATCCCTCTCCCATGTTTTTTTTTTACAAGTAACTATCGATCTTGCTAGACCGTGTTTAAACAAGAAATAGTAACGCGTAGTGTTATACTTCAAAGAACTATGAATACTAAAGTGAATGCTCCTTAATTGTAAAAAAAAATATATAAAATGGATCAAAGTGATTTTGCTTATTGAAAACAATTAGATTTTTAACAACAATCAATTCTCAAATAAATGAAATTGAACCTCAAATTATATGGGAAAAAACCTGTTCCTGAAATGCTGTAAAATTCAAATCTAGAGTCATTAAATTCAGAAAATTAGGGAAGAGGGTAAGGATAAGAGTTGATTACCTTATTCAGTTAAAAAAGAGTATATAGAAAATACTGGAATGGAATTATAGCATTATTCAAATTTTACTTACATATTAGAGAAAAGGTCAGAGGGCAAAAAAGACAAGAAAGTGTGTGTGTGTCCTTCTCCACCTCTCCTTTGTCCTAGGATAGGAAGTAGCCCCACCATTTAAAAGTGGAGTCCCTAGGGAAAGGAAAAAAAACCCTCGCTAAATCTCCCAGATCAGTTTGGACACTCAGAATGACTGGAGTTGGAAGGGTGGCAAAATTTGTTCTTTTCACAATTTAGAAACTCTCCTCTCTTAATTGGAACTAAGTCCTTTGCACGCTTATCTCATTTAATTTTCATAAGCCCAGAGGTAGATCACATATTGATTATTCCCATCTCACTTATACTATTCTGAGACACAATCAATCAGGTAACTTACCAGAAGTGACTCAGTTAGTAAAGGCAAGATCTAGAATTAGTCTCAAGTCTTTTTTCTTATTTTCCCTTCCTGCCCTGAATATAAAAATATAGGCTTTTATCATTTACTTTCTGGCAATAAATTATTTCCACAAGAGAATAGATTGCTGTAAAGCATCCTTTAACGGTGATGGGTAGAGACAGATCCTATAGGGGAGGTTGATTTGCAAGCTGGGGACTTTCTGGGACAACTGGCCAAGTAGAGATGAGGGGAGGGTACCAGGAGGTGGGAGAGGGATCCTGTAACATACAGAGGTGGGAAAACATTTTGTCACTTTTCCCTGGACCCTAGAGACCCATGTACCATTGTGAACATCATTTTGGTGTTTCCTTTGACATGCTGTGTCCACACTTGTGCCTGGCATAGCATACAAAGGGAAAGCAGCCGTCCTAGTATAGTAGAACACGTAATTGAGGACCTCCATATAACTGCTATTTCAAAGGGCAAACACTGTTTCAAAATGATAGTAAATAATAAGAACTGTCATTTATGAAGTGCTTATTACACATCAACGATCATCGATTTTTAATGATTAAAAATCATTAACATTTAATGATTTCTCTCTATGTACCAGACACTGTTCTAAGATCTTTGCGTATATAATCCCACTCGACTCTCACAGTTATTCAATCCAGTAGATACCATCACTATCCTCCTTTATAGACGAGGAAACGAAGGCACAGGCCGAAGAGCTACTTGTCCAAGAACACAGGAGCCAAGCCCGGGGATTTGACTCCAGTGACTCTAAATGATTTACATGTTTTATTCAAAAGAGTTGTGTTGACTCCCTGCTACATGTCAGGCTCTGAGCGAAAGGTGACAAAACCCCTGCCCTCCTGGAACTTACAGTCTAGCAGGGAGAGAGCAGGCAAGTGATGATACAAACAAATGTGTAATTGCGACGGTGCCGGGAACTCTGAAGGGTTTACAGTGCTATGCCCTAGTTTCCTTTAGTCATCACAACAACACTATTCCTATTCTTCACTGCAGAAGCAAGGTTTAGGGAGAGAAAGAAAAAATATGTAAGCGTTTGGCTCAGGACAATTGACTCGGACCCTCCCAAGTTATCAATCAATTATTTCTTCTGGGGGCATGTCACATTTTAGTTGCCATTAGCAAATCATTTAGCTTGCAAGCCTAAGCGGTAATTACAATGACGTGCACATTAAGAGTTCCAGAACACGAGTTTTACTTTAGCACAACTTGCCCTATTTTTATATGCAAAGATTTCCTCCTACTTATATAACGGAGACCAGGCATTTAACTGACCACTCACATGGGCACACAGGCAAGAGACACTCGGCCAGGGAGTCCGTACTTATACTTTAAATTTTCATCTGTTTTGTGGAATTTAGACTTTGGGTTAAAGACTGTTTATTTCTGTTCAAAGCACTGGAAATAAAAGGTTTGTGCAGATGTTTTAAGGACACCATATAGATTATTCACAAACTTTTGTGGTCAGTTGAGCCACTATAGTCAGGACCAATGACTCACTCTGAACTAGGTTTTGTTGGTTCTTAAAATATTGTTTCAGTCTTGTCCTTAGCAAAGTTAATGTGTTCATCACAAACACTGCTAGCTGGGGAAGCAGTGGTAGGGGTGAGATTCTGTGAAATATTCCACGTGACCAAGTCTGTTTCCAATGTCCCAGTCATTCCCAGCCTACTTTTGACTCAAGGAGCATTCTAAGCTGGGAGACACCTCGAACTGGAGCCTCTGGTCCAAACCCTTCATTCCATGAAGGAGAAAGCTGAGTCCCTGATATGACCAATGTCACAGGCCTGCTGGTGACACAGATGTGCTCAGAATGCCAGCCTCCCGACAGCCACCATCCACATCTCCTTACTCATGACGTGCTGAGTGCTGGACTGAAACTCTTCATTCTCTTCATTTCCTTTGATGTCATTGTTTCTTCTCTTCCCACTCTTTCAGCCCTTAAGTGTTGTGTCACAATCATCTAAAATGGCGTGTATTAACCCACTTACAATGGCTTGTAGAAACTGCCAACTAAAGCATGAGTTATGTAATTCTACTCTGTTTTCCAGGGGTATTAAACAGAAAACACTTAACAGCTGGAGACATATAAAGGCAGAGACAAGGAACATGGAAGAACCTCATAAATAAATTTTACAAGACACCTTAATGTTCTGTGTAAGAAAAGAATATATTGGATGGTGATAAACGTGACAGATGTGGGAGCTGTGTATTTCAGCAATGAACGGGGTCAGGCAGAATTTAGCTGCTTTTCTAATTTGTCAGAGAAGATTCAAGAGGAAAGGGAAGATTTCAAGTATAAAGGCAGGGGAAAGTTTATGAATGCTATCAGGATGGGTGATCTGACATAGGCAAAAACTTAAACCTGTGCTGTCCAAAATAGTAGCTATTGGCCACACGGGGCTAAGGTGAAATTATTAAAATTAAATAGAATTTAAAAATTCAGGGCTTCCCTGGTGGCGCAGTGGTTGAGAGTCCGCCTACCGATGCAGGGGACACTGGTTCGCGCCCCGGTCCGGGAAGATCCCACGTGCTCCGGAACGGCTGGGCCTGTGAGCCATGGCCGCTGAGCCTGCGCGTCTGGAGCCTGTGCTCTGCAACGGGAGAGGCCTCAACAGTGAGAGGCCCGCGTACCGCTAAAAAAAAAAAAAAAAATTCAGTTCCTCCATTGCACTAGCCACGTTTCAAGTGCTCAGTGACCACATGAAACTAGTGGCTACTGTATTGGGTGGCACAGGTATAGAACATTTTCATCATTGCAGAAAGGTCTTTGGGTCAGCATTGACATAAAAGATGTATCATAGTAGGGGAGAATGGATGAATGGAGAAAGGGGACCATAAAGTAATGTTTACCAACAAATAAGGTTGTACTAGTTAAAGAGAAACAAGGGAGATGGGATACACTGAAGTCATCCAGAGAAGGAACCTAAATTAGGTTTGCTCTTAGACTCAAGGCATTGGCTAAACTAAAAAAAAAAAATCGTGTGTCTCTGTGCAGAAAAAGACCCTGTGGTTTTAGCTGGTAGATATTCCTTTGTACAAAGAAAAGTATACCTTCCACCAAACTATAAAACAGTAAAACGATCAGCGGTTCCCAGGGCCTGGGGAGGGGAAGCAAGGGAGGGAGGTGTGGGGAAGTGAAACACAGGGAGTTTTTAGAGCAGTGAAACTCTTCTGTATAATACAAACATGGTGAGTACAAGGCATTATATATTTGCCAAAACCTGTAGAATGTACAACACAAAGAGGGAACACTTTAGTTCATAATAATGGATTAATATTGGTTCATCCATTGTAACAAATGTACCCCAACTAATGAAAGGTGTTGATAATAGAGGAAATGGGAGGTGGGGTGGGAGGGAGTGTGTGGGAGTATGTAGGAACACTGTAATTTCTGTTCGGTTTTTCTGTAAACCTAAAATGCTCTAAGAAATAAAACCTAAGAATTAACTATTTCTCGTAAAATAGTTTCAAGCACTCTAAAAGTCTTCATTTTCACATAAACACTGAGATGACAATAAAACACATTAATCTAGTGTCAGCTGATAACCTAATGTGATTGTGTTGAGATATATATATATATATATATATAGACTTGGCATGTAAAAAGAAAACAAAACAAAACAGTGTACCTTCTTCCAGCTGTCCACAGCACAATGTCACCCACTCATCTTGGTGAGCAGAACACGAGCTGAATTTCAGTCCACACTCGCCGCCTTCCTGAGGTGTCTTTGTGCAGTGCACGAACTGCACAACTGTACACAGTGGCTCTAGTGGACCCCATCCATTGCTATTGTGGGGCTCCAAACAGTGACTGGGGACAAAGAAGGACCCTCTCTCTAGGGTGCCAGTGACTGACTGGAGGAAGAGTCTATTGAGAATAGATCACAGTAAACTATATAAGAAATAAAGAGCCCAACACTCAGAAGCGCTAGGAAAGTTGAGTGGTAGGATGCCAAAAGGGACACAGAAAACAAAGCCAGGAAGACAGGAGCCAATACTGTACCTTGAAGCCTACATCTGAGATGCAGCAGCAGCAGCAGTTCCCTCTCTGAGCTGGAATTCGGAGCTGATAGTGGTCTTGGCAAACTCAGTTCTGCACGGTGTAGGGCCGGGTATCTGGTGGGAGAGACAGCTTTGGGAGAGAGGGTTAGGATTTGAGGATGATCACCCCAGGAGGCTATATATGCTCATATGGCATAGGCTGGGGGCTGGAGGGAAAGAGGAGAAGAAAAATGCATCCCAGCAATGCCTGGAATGCATCAGCTGTGCAAAACAAAACTCCTGGGAAAACCAAGCTGTGTCTTGGATTGTGGTTCAAGGAACTAGTAAGGGGATACAGAGCTTTTCCTTCTAAGCTATCTGTGCAAGCCCAACCCAGGTGAGGAGTTAGCAACGTGCTTCAGATGTCAGCGTGAAAGGAACTGATGGGGCCAGTCTGACCTTCTAGTATTTGAGTAATCCTGAAAAGAACCACCTGTCACAATAGGTAACCCTAGCAGCCAGCTTCACGGAATGACTGGGAAGGGAAGCTGAATTGTCTCAGCCACGAGGGGAATCTCTTCAGAACAGAAGTGGAGCGCTGTGGAAAATTTCTCCTGCCCCTGTGTGTCTAAGTCAGATCTTCCTCAGTTCTGGCTTTGGATCCTGCATCCAAATCACCCTGGGATACTTATTATCAAGGCAGACTCCCCAGGGCCCAACCTGGACCAAATGAAGCTGTATCTTTAGGGATGGAGTCTGGGAACCTGCATTTTCATCAGCTCCCTCAGTGATTGTTAGGTACTCGGAAGTTTGAAGGTTATGGATAGAGACTGGTTCTCCTCAAACTCTAGCGTGCATTAAAATCACCTGGAGAGGGCTTCCTTGGTGGCGCAGTGGTTGAGAGTCCGCCTGCCGATGCAGGGGACACGGGTTCGTGCCCCGGTCCGGGAAGATCCCACATGCCGCGGAGTGGCTGTGCCCGTGAGCCATGGCCGCTGAGCCTGCGCATCCGGAGCCTGTTGCTCTGCAACGGGAGAGGCCACAACAGTGAGAGGCCCGCGTACCGCAAAAAAACAAAAACAAAAACAAACAAACAAACAAAAAATCACCTGGAGATAATTGTTAGCACAGATGCTGGCCACACTTCCAGAGCTGCCGATTCAGTATCTGGGGTGGAGCCAGAGAATCTATATTTCTAACAAGTTCCCAGGTGATGCTGCTGGATTTAGGGCCTACACTTGGAGAACCACAGCAGCACATAGAGAATCTCTCTTCACCTGGTAATTTCTTAAAAGCTACGGAAGTAGAAAATTCCACTTATCATTCATCCGCATAATTGAACTAGTTCCTACCACCTTGTTATTCAGGTGACTAACACCCATGACCTCCTTCTCACCTTGTTAGATAACTTGGAGCTTTAAATTGACAACATGAAAAGGGATCTCACCTGGCCAGCCCTAATCTTGCCTCTTGTCCTGCTTCCAAATGTTTATATTATTATCAGCCCTGTCCTTTTCTCCTGTTTGGTGGTGACCTGCAGAAAACCATTCAGCTTTGTGTTACTCTGGCCTTCAACAACTAAGATCAGCCCCTTTCTTTACTTGCCATAAAGAGATACCCTGCAAAAAAAGAAAACTGCTTACAAAAAAAGAGGAACCTGAAAATATTCTGAAATTCAAGAAATGTTATTTTGGGGAGTCTTCTGGGACAGGATGTCCCCATCATCAGCTAGAGGAAGCCCAGATGCTGACAAACACTATTTTGCCTTGCACAGATCAAAGAGAGCCATTTATTGAAGGAAGGGATGGAAGTATTTGATGAGGCCCTTCTGCAGACTCCTCATAAACAGGATAGGCCCTATCAATGAAAGCTTATACGCAGCCAGGCCTCCATGCCCAGGAACAATGGAGCAGCGAGCACAGTGGATGGCAAGGAAAGAGCCTCGGTCCTGACAAGATTGTTCTGCCAAGAGAACTGCCGTAAACAGGATTAGCTGTAATGAGATTATCAACTCAGGACCTGGAGGTCTGCGCTGGAGAGTTCAGTGTTGCATAAGGAAAAGACACAGAAGTAGCTTGTAGGGTGAGAGGATTACAAAGCAAAGGGCAGGGGCTTTCCCTTCCTGGACCCCTCTGGACCAAGGATGCCATCTCTTGTGGACTGAAACAATAGTGTGCTTGCAAATATTGCTTTGCAGGAGCAGAAGAACCTGCAGCTAAAGCCTTAAAGAAGTGGTTCTCAGGCTTCCCTTGTGGCGCCGTGGTTGAGAGTCCGCCTGCCGATGCAGGGGACGAGGGTTCGTGCCCCGGTCTGGGAAGATCCCACATGCCACGGAGCGGCTGGGTCCATGAGCCATGGCCGCTGAGCCTGTGCATCTGGAGCCTGTGCTCCACAACAGGAGAGGCCACAACAGTGAGAGGCCTGCATACCGCAAAAAACAAACAAACAAAGAAGTGGTTCTCAATCAGAGGACACAGGCAATGTCTGGAGACATTTTTTGGTTGTCACAACCGGTCGGGAGGTGCTATTAGCATCTAAGGGCAGAGGCCAGGGAAGGTGCTCAAAGTCATACGAGGCACGGGAACAGCTTCCCCCTTCCAACAAAGAATTCCCCAGCCCCAAATGCTTGAGAACACCTGTGCTGGAGCGATTAAGATGGAATCCAGATAGGATTTTGATACATGACAAGCTGGATCCTGAGCATGGGAAGGGGGAAGAGGCGGGGGGCGGTGGGGGGGGGGGAGGGAAGGGAGGGGCGTTGGGAAGAGCGGGCAAGCATTTATGGAACCTGAATCTTGAGAGATGTTATCGCTCCCCAGGAGGTGAAAACTAATTCTTGGGGAATGAAGACACATAATTCTTTATGTATAAAGCACAGTATGTCTATAGTACCTGAACACTTGAGCAGCATTTTTGTGATATTAAAATTTCATGGGAAGCAGCAAAGTGATTAGGGGAAAAAAATGCCTCAAAAGGCTCCTTAGGGAGATGATAATGAAAGAAAGGTCAAGAAACATTGGTCTATATTAGAATCTGGATGGACATGCACCCTGTAGCTGCATCCAGGAATCACGTGGTGGGATCCTTCTAAGAGATGAATGGGTGGCTGTGGCTCCGCGACTTAAGACTGGTTCCTTTTTGCCTTAGGGATAAAATATAAATAGCCTTGTGTCTGAAGGCACACTTTCCCAGTGGCCACCACCACAGCGAAAGTCAGCACTTATTCTCAGCCACAGTGAATCACTCCTGTGCTACTCCCACCTCACTGGGCCCTTTCCTCTCCTTCCCCCAACATCCTTCAGGGGCTAACTGCAGCTCCTCCACGAAGGCAAAGGACTGACAGCAGCTCTAACTCCCTCAGCCCCTGGCTGCCTGCCCCTTCTCTGTGCTTCCCTAGAGGAGAAAGGTAGTTTATTTTTATTGTAGCATCATCTCCACTTTATTGTAATAACTCACTGTCTCGAGGGCAGGCATCTGCACCCAACACAATGTCTGGCCCATAGTAGACCGTCAGTACTTATTTGTTAAAATATGAGAGAATTTGCACTCACTACCCTCTTTGAGATAGCAATGAGCATCCCCATCCTACAGAGAGTTGCCTGGATTTCCTGGATGAGGAATGGGTGTGCCCTTCCATGCCCCTTTTTGGGTCCTAAACCTCACCCAGACCTTGGCCAAGAAAGAGAGGAAGAGCAGGCTTCCCAGGAACTGTGCTTCCAGCGAAAGAGCATCACTTAGAAATGGGTCACAGATAAAACAAAGAGCAAGGACAGAAAGTGAGTCAGAGATATGAGTTTTAAAATTCAAGGCTTATCCTTTCTCTTGACTCCAGGGGACGAGTCAAGACGGCGGAATAGGAGGACGTGGAATTTGTCGCTCCTCACAAGTGCACCAAGAATTCATCTACAAATGGAACAGTTCCCACAGAGCACCTGCTGAACATTAGCGGAAGACTTTTGACACCTAAAAGAGTGAAAGAAAGAAGGAAAAAAGAAAAGAGGAATCATAAAAAGGACCAGCAACCCTGGCAGGAAGCGGAAGGTGAGGGGAGGTCTCCACACTCAGAAAAGCTCCCTCACGGTGGGGAAATCAGCGGGGACAGAAAAGGACCTTCAGGGGATCAAAGGAGAACACAGCCGACAGTCCACGGAAGGTAGGACAAAGTAAGAACTGCACGCATGGTCTACACTGCAGCTCTGCGCATTCCAGGCTGAATCATGAGTCGTCTGTTGTGAAAGGAAGCTGGCTGCTGGAAAGTGGGGTTTGGAGCGCGAACCCAGGGAGGGGACAGCTGTTGGCTGTGAAAAGACAGCCTGAAGGGACAGGAGTAAGGAACTTCACAACCAGGAAAGTCTGAGGAAAAAGCCTGAGATACCATAAAAGCAAGGTGTCATTGTTGAGTGGTACACAAGGGGTGGAGCCCTTTCCCCAACTGCTGGCTTCTTCAGCCTCCGCGGGCACTGGGAGGGCTCCCCCCTGAGCAGACCTGCTCCCCCCTTGGGCCAGGGTCTCCTTCACCTGCGTGGGCTCCGGGGGCCTGAGCACTGCCCATCCCAAAGCCTCCTTGGGGATCAGCCCTGGGCGCCCCTGCCTGGGACGAGGGTCCGCTGATGCTGGCAGGGACTGAGTGTTAAAGCATGGGGTTGGGAGAACGGATCTGGGGGAGGAACACCATTGGCTGCATGGATACAACAGAGGGGACGGGAGTGAGGGGCTCCGCAGCCAGGAATGCCCCTAGATGAAGCACGGTGACGTTGTTGAGAGGTTGGGGGTAGGGGACGCCACAGCTCCCACACACCAGCTCCTGCCTCCGCGGACACCGGAAGGGACTCCCACCAGAGCGAGCACGCCACAGTCTGTTCCAACTGCCTGCTGGTCTCCACTGTTGCAGGCAACTTGCAGACACTCCAACTGTGGCCACGGTACCCCTGCCCCGGCCTGCGTGAGTAAGTGTGCCCCAAGCAGCCTCTGCTTTTTCTCCGTCTCACCTGGGCGGGGAACAGACGCCTGAGGGCGGCACACATGCAGAGGTGGGGTCGAAACCAAAGCTGAGTCCCAAGGGCGGTGCGACTAAGGAAGAGGAACGAAAATCCTTCCACGTAGCTGCACAAGCTATGGATTAAATCCCTGAGATCAGCTGGGTAAATCCTGCCTCTGTGGCATACCTGAATAGACAACAAGTGCTCCCACCTCTGAGACCAGTCTAGCCTTTGCAGCAGTGGACTTTGGGGGCAAGTACACGTCGGAGTCGGGCCAGGTCAGAGTCTGAGCTGCCCCTACAGTGCTCACAGCAGGTGCAGAGACCTACCTAGAGGTATTGGAAGGCCTCCTGGGGAGGCAGGGATAGGCTCTGGCTCACTGTGGGAGCAAGGACACTGATGGAGGAGGCCCCAGGAAAATAGTCTTATTACTATTATTCTTTCTTTATTTGCTTCTTTTTGCTCAGTTGTTGGTATTGTTGCTTTTATTATTTTTTATCTGTTATTTTAAATTTTTATTATTTAAAAATTTTTAAAATATTTATATAATTTAAAGTTTTTTCCATTTTTATTTTACTTTTTTGCTGCTTTGTGGTTTTCTTCTTGTTTTTTCTTTTTTTCCATTGTTTTTATGTCTATTTTATGTTTTCTTCGCTTTTTTGTTTGTTTGCTTTTTGTTTTATTTTTCATTCTTTGCTTTTTTTAGTTTAGTCCTTATTGACTGTTCTCATATTAAAATTCTTTTGTTTGTCTGTTCCCTTAGTGTTTTTGGTTGGTTTGTTTTTTCTCTGTTTTTTTTTTTTTCTGTGTGTGTGAGTGTGTGTGTTGTGTTGTTGCTGCTGTTTGTTTGCTGTTGCTTTTGCTATTTGTCTTGGGTTTTGTTTGTCTTTTTCTCTTTTCATTTTTTTTTTCCTTTTCTTTTCTTTTCTTTCTTTTTGCTTGGGCTACCCTGTGTGGCTTGCGGGCTCTTGGTTACCCGGCCAGGGGTTGGGCCTGGGTCTCCCAGGTGGGTACATAGAGTCCAGGACACTGGACTGCCAGAGAATTCCCAGGCCCAGGGAATACTAATTGGCGTGCATGCTCTGGGAGGTATCTATATCAACACCAAGACCCAGCCCCACACAACTGCCTACAGGCTCCAGTGCTGGATACCTCGTGCCAAACAACCAGCAAGACAGGAACACAACCCCACCCATCAGCAGACAGGCTGCCTAAAGTACTAACCTCACAGACACACCCAAAACACACCACCTGACAAAGCCCTGCCCTTCAGAGGGAAAGGACTCAACTCCACCCGCCAGAGCACAGGCACCAGGCCCTCCCACCAGGAAGCCTACACAAGCCCCTGAACCAACCTCACTCACCAGGGGGCAGACGACAGAAGCAAGAGGAACTACAACCCTGCAGCCAGTGGAAAGAAGACCATAAACACAGTGGGTTAGACAAAATGAGATGACAGAGAAATATGCTGCAGATGAAGGAGCAAGGTAAAAACCCACAAGACCAAATAAATGAAGAGGAAATAGGCAATCTACCTGAAATAGAATTCAGAGTAAAGATAGTAAAGGTGATCCAAGATCTCAGATATAGAATGGAGGCATGGATCGAGAAGATACAAGAAATGTTTAACAAGGACCTAGAAGAACTAAGGAACAAACAATCAGTGATGAACAACACAATGACTGAAATGAAAAATACACCAGAAGGAATCAACAGCAGAATAACTGAGGCAGAAGAATGAATAAGTGAGCTGGAAGATAGAATGGTGGAAATAACTGTCGAGGAGCAGAATAAAGAAAAAAGAATGAAAAGAATTGAGGATAGTCTCAGAGACCTCTGGAAAACATTTGAATTATAGGGGTCCCAGAAGAAGAAGAGAAAGGGAAAGGGCCTGAGAAAATATTTGAAGTGATTATAGTTGAAAACTTCCCTAACATGAAAGGAAACAGTCAATAAAGTCTAGAGGATACACCAGGGACCATGCTGAGGTTCCACTTAACACTGTTTGAAAATCATTGCCTTAAAGTCCTAGAGCTAAGATAAGCATTTTTGGTAAAGTGCCCCGAAATTTGATTGTCAGTGTTCTGGCACCAGTACTAACAGGGTCACCAGCCCAAGTACATAGTCCTTCAGGCAGAGTAGTAACAGCAAAGATGGAAGGACTCAGTGGGCAGGCAGAAGTGCCCACGTGGAGAGTGGAGGGCAGGTCACGAGCTAAGGTGAGGCTCCGTGGTGTCATTAGTAGAGAGAAGGCTGAGTCATAGGTGGTCCCTGAAACTGTGGGAGTGGGTGCAATCACAGAGGGATGAAAGTTTATAGTGACAACAGGGTTGAGTGGGGAAGACGGCAAACTCAATGTCTTGTATTTTCAGTTAATTTTTTAGGTGCCGCTTATTGTCTCAATTAGATCGCAGACTCCTTGGTGTGGTGGGGAGCTTTAGACACTTAAAAAAAATTTTTTTTTGGTCATCTTAGTGCCTTGGACCAAGTAGATGCTTAAGAATTAAATAAATGAATGAATTAAAACTGTGTCCTCCATCATTAAACTTCTGGAAAGAACTATCTTTTTGCCTCCACTTCCCTTACTTTCAACAATTTGGGTTCTCCACCGTCTTGTGATGGACATGTCTCTATAGCAAGTTGCCTATGACTTCTGTGTTGCCAAATCCATTGACCTCTTCTCGAGTCACAGTTACCAAACTCAGGTTCAGCTGCTCACCACTCAAAAGCCAAAAATTCAAGAGGCAAATGTCAATAGAAAGGAAAGGTGCTTTAATCAGAAAAGCCAGCAATCTGGGGAGAAGGTGGACACGTGTCCTGAGACTAACTCCGAAGATTCTGCTCAGCCATGACAGTCTTTAAAGGGCAAAAAGGGGGAAAGAACCCCAGTGAGTCACTGAGGCAGGAGGTTGGATACTGCATCATTATCCATTGCATGCAGACTGGCTGACTCTTTCTTCAGATATTATCTTGCCTGTGTGATCTGCCTGCAGGATTGCTAAGGGGGCTGTTGGGGGTAAGGAGCTAGTCATTTTTTTAACTGCTTCGTTCTTCATTCTTCTTTTTAATCTAGGAGAAGAATCAACAGGTTAAGCAAGGCATGGTGTGCCTTCAGGAGCCCATAAGTCAGGAGTTAGGTTAAATTGCCTAGTGATCTCATTCCTATAATAGGTTCTTTTCAGGTTAGAGGAGAATAGAAATGGGCAAACAAGAAAAGAGCAAAAGAGCCGCTTTCATCATTTTCTGCAAACTCTGCAGCATTCAGCACTGCGACCACCCCTCCTTCATTTACTCTCACCTCCCATGGTTTCCATATCACCACGTTCTCTTGGTTCTTTTTCAATTTTCTTGAATATTACTGTATAGCCTCCCTTGCTGGCCTTGTTCCTCTCTTAGTCCCCTGAAAGCAAAGGCTAACTTAAATTTCTTTTTGTCTCTCTCCTTTTCCAAACTCTACCTTGACAATGGCATTCATGGTCTTAGGGACAGCTTCTATGAAGAAGACTTCTGAATCTAAGACTCAAACCCTGATGTCTTTCCTGATCATTTTGGACCTAGTCCTCTGGACTTGAGTGAAGGAGCAGAGTGCAGGCTCCCTTTCACAAAGTGGCCAGCAGCCCTGGGTTAATGCTGAAAGACAACACTGGTCTGGTGGACTAGACAAGGACAGAGGCAGAGTTGGGGGGATGCAGCAGGAAGGTTGACCTTAGAGGGAGGGACCAGTCAACCACGACACAAACGTGAAGGACTGGAGTAAAAATGGGAGGAGGAAGAGGTGAAAGGTACAGGCAGATCTGGTGTCACCTCAAGTTTTCTCTCATGGACCTGGAGTTCTGACCATGGCACAGCTCTTCCATGGGTTAGTGCTCCCCTGAGAGGATCAGAACCAACACTTAGGTACTGATTTCCAGATCACATTTCCATGAGGCTCTGCCACACCACTGCACTGGGACCTCCTTCCTCCTTCAGGCTCACTTGGCATCTGTTCTCCAGAGTTCTGCACTTGGCTCTCCTCTTTTTATTTCCAATTTCACTTTGCTGGGTGATCTCACCCCATCCCATGGCTTGAGACATTATTTTTAGGTTGACAACTCCCAAATATATATCTCTAGTCTAAAATCCAGACCATTCATTCTACCTATAGATTCCATAAAAACCTAAAAACTCAACATGCCCAAATGGAAGCTGTTGTCTTCTCCAAGCTGACTTGGTTCCTCTTCTGGTCCTCTCTCTCCTGATAATGATACAATCGGCCACCTGGTTATTCAAACCAGAAACTGCAGAGTCATCTTTGACTCACCTACCTTCTTCCATTCCTAAGTCAACTCTGCCTCTTAATCATTTGTTCATTTTTCACACTTTTCCTTCTCCACTGCCAATTTCTTGGTTACCCCCCATCATCTCTCACCTGGATAGTCCAACAGTTTCCTAACCAGTCACTTGTGTCTTTTCCCAACCCCCCAGTCTGTCCTCCAGGTCACTCTGTAACTTCCTTTTCAAAGAGGGAAGCTGATGAGCTCTCTCCACGTTTCAATAACTTCTCACTGCACACGGCCAGATAAAATGTAAACACGGTGCCTGGCCCACAATCTCCTTCCTCATTTGCCCTCTTCCTTCTAGGTTTATTTACAGCCATTTTCCAAGTAGCACTTCAGGCTTCATCTACATCTAGTGGCAATCTCCCCAAGAGCCTTTCTCTTTCCTAATTCCATATCTTTGTGCATGTGTGCCATTAGCCGGCATGCCCTTTTCCTTTATCCTGGTGGATGCCAACTCATCCTTGAATGCTCAGCTCTTGTATCAGCTTCTCTTTGAAGCCTTCTCTTATTTCTTCGTCTTATTTCTCTACACCCTTCCGCCACCACATTTCTGTACAAACCTGGAATCTAGCACTTAGTGGACTGAATTGTAATTTCTCCTTGAGGCTTTCATCTTCCCCACTAAAATCTGAGCTCCTGGAGGGCGGGACCCTGTCTTGCGATTTCTCTGTACTCCGCAGCTAGCACTGGGCTTCTAAAACTGTGTTCTTCAGAATTCTAGTCCCGTGAGTTATTGAAAGGTATTACTCACAGGAGGATGTACGGTCAAATATGTTTGGGGAAAGCTGCGTATTGACAATACACAAGAGCTCAGGGAAGGCTTTCAGCAGAAACCTGTTTGATCTGGTTTAACTCAGTCCCTTCAAATTCCAGGGCAAGAGGAGACCTTTAAACAGATCCTTATAACATATGTGCAAGGGACAAATGTGGAGATGTGCCTTGGGTGACACGGGAGAACAGAGAAGGGGCTGAACCAGGCTCAAGGGGCTCAGGAGCACATCTGGAGGAAGCAATCTCCAACTCACAACAGGATAGTCACCAATTTAACCCCCAGGAGGGAAACTCTCGGTATTCTAATACTTCCAGAGAATGACCTTCAGAATTGAATGTGAATATCAGAAGCATTTCATTATGCAAAGCAAGTCAAATCCTCCAGGACGGCCCCACCCTCTTCAATGCTGTGGTCAGAATCAACTTGGAACTGGCCTTCCCCAGGCTGAACCCCATCCCCAAACTCAACTCACTTCACACCTTCCAGCTATTACCCTATGGTTGTTTATATTTTCTTGTGTATGACCTAGTGGTCTTTAATCTCAATACTCTAGGCTTCCTGAGGGCAGGCATTGGTTATTTACACTGTTCTGCAGACTCTGAAAGTCCCAAGCACATAGTGGGTACTCAGTGCATGTTTACTGAATGTAGTAAACACAAGCGTAATTTAATATTTGAGGTAGCAAAAATGCAAATGTGATAACACAGCACCTGAGCTTGGATACTTGGGGCCCTGGGGGATGGGACAGACACTTTTTGCACTGCTTCTACCCAGAAGAAAGTGAATTCACTAATTCCAATTTTTTAACTCCCAGACCCATGGATGGGAGAAAGGGGCAGAGGAGCATCTGTGACTTGGATATCCAGCACATTCCCCCAAAGAAGGCCAATCGTTTTAAAGACATCAAGCTGTATTTACAGCTTTGCACGGAGGCAGCACCACATAGGGGTTTAGGGCAAGGACTGTGCTCAGTGCATGGACTGCAATCCTGGCTTCACCACTTGCTACTCTGTGACTCTGGGGAAATTACTTGACCTCTCTGTGTGTTTTCTCAACTGTAAAATGGGGATGATAATCCTAGTAGCTACCTCCTAGGATTCTTATGAAGACTAAATCTCCTCCTCTCCATTTGACATACAAGGAAAACAATGCCCAGAGAAGGTAAGTAACTTTCCCCAAATCCCACAGTAAGCCAGTGGTAGAACCAGGATTGTTGGAAGACTGGTAAAGTGAGGTGCATGGGGTTATATGCAGTAGTATAGGTAACAAGAGTCACAAACTTGGAATTGACTTAGAGGTGATCATGATGATATCAACATTATCTTTCAACTTGCCAATCAGAATATGGGACTGCGCATCAACCCTACCTCTGTCTCTAGAAAGGATGTTTCTTTCAGACATAATCTATGCATTTATAAACATTTTTTTTTAACTAGACAAATGAGATCATAGTTTCATAGTGATACAGGCTTCATCCCCAATGCACAGATGAGGAAAAAGACGTACAGTGAGTGACTCAGCAGCTCACCACTAGAATCTCCTGGATGCCTGCCTGGGCTTCTGTCAGATGCACTTGGGTGAATTTCTGTTCCGTATTATTACTGAGGTCTTATTGTTAAGAACACGTTCTTTGGGTTTCCTGCTTATCTCTAAGCTGAAGAAAATGAGTGTGTGTTCTTTTCTTTCTTTTTTTTTTTTTTCTGTTTGCCTTTTCAACCTTCAGCTTCCATGACCTTAAAAAAAAAAAAAGGAAGGACAAGCTGAACTGGTCTAAAAGCAGCCTGTTTGCAACATGATATGGGACCTGGACCTGAGCAGCTAAACCCTGGTGTAGGGTTCTCTAAACACATTTCAGCCATTTTTCCAAGTGGCAATTGGTTTATTTCCATCGAGACACTTGAAGATGATGAACCTGCAGTACATTTCCTACTCCACTGAAGGAGCAATGGTAAAATGGTAGTTAACGTATATCAGAAGGGAAAATAGCTAATGGAATTTTTTTTTTTACTTTGAAGAATAGGCACATTTTAACAGTCCTTGTATTTAGCCAAATGCATTGTTAAGGTTAGAATCGTTAATGCAACATTATCATAGTCCATAGTTTTTATTAAGATTGATTTTTTTTTTTTTTTTTGGCAGTACGCGGGCCTCTCACTGTTGCGGCCTCTCCCGTTGCGGAGCACAGGCTCCGGACGCGCAGGCTCAGCGGCCATGGCTCACCGGCCCAGCTGCTCCGCGGCATGTGGGATCTTCCTGGACCGGGGCACCAACCCGTGTCCCCTGCATTGGCAGGCGGACTCTCAACCACTGCGCCACCAGGGAAGCCCAAGATTGATATTTGATGGACCAGATAACCTCTAACGCTCGGACATCACTTTCTGCTTTAAAATGCATGATTCTGTATAAAAATAGTCATTTGCTCCCTAAACCTGGGAAACCTGGTGAATATGTGAACCAACTCTGAAAAGTGTTACTAAGTTGCTTTTGTTTGTTTCAAAGAGTTTACTGTACATATGTAAATAAATGTGTGTATATATAGTACTATCCATTGTTTTGCCAAAAGCCATAATCCCCTTTGTCAGTAGAGGCATAATGAGGGATCTTTCTGTATGAGAATGGCATAGAGAAGCACAGATAAAGTGACGGTCCCTTCCAAGTCTAAATGGTAGAATTCTATGATTCAAACTGTGGCATCAGGACTAATCTCGTAGGCTTTGGCAATTGTTCCCTCTTACCTTCTCTAACCTCTTTCTCCTCTTTTATCTAAGGAGAGTGAGGTAGGTAAATATGACTAAATGTATGAGTGGAAGGAAATACAGTGTAACTTTAAGGTCCTCCTTTAATACCTATGACTAATGAAACATTCATTATGGTGTTAAATAAATCCTCAGGAGATTTCAAAACAAAGTTGCTCTTCTTTTCATTCCATTAACTTACCATCCAGGGGTCCCCACCTTATCAAAGATCGCTCCTTCTCATTGGCTGTCCTCAGTAGTCCAACCCAAATACAACTGTTTCGTCCTTTAAAAGTGGCATTCGAGTCCCCTCCCAACCCTTCTACAAGACTCCCATGTTTCACTCCATTAGTCCCAAGGTTGAACCGACATCTTCCCTCCTCCTGAAGTCTGTTACTGCTACCACCTCCTGGCTGCGTGGCATCGCTCCCTTAATCCAGATCCTTAGTCTGACCAGCTGAGGTCTCTCCCACCATCCTCTAGCCCACAGTCACACCACTATGACCACCTTCAGGGTTCTTCTTGCTGCCTTGGCCAAAATCCCCATCTCCAGCAATGTCTTCACACTGACACAGCCATACTTGCCTTCCTTTGCCAATACTTACAAAAGCCATGCCCTCCCAGTCACCACCAAATTCTCCATCAGAGCTTCTGCTGCTGTATCTCTAAAATATGTCAACCAAGAGTGATTTTGCACGCCCTACCCACCACCCCACTGGGGGTCATTTGACAACGTCTGGAGACAGTTTTTGGTTGTCACAACTTGGGGAGGGGAGTGCTATTGGCATTTAGTGGGTAAAGGGGTGCTGCTAAACTTCCTCACAATGCACAGGACAGTTCCTTGCAACAAAGAAGTATCCAGCCTCAAATATCAACAGCGCCGAGGTTGAAAAACCCTGCTCTGGGAAATAGTGGAGGCCTCTATTCTCTTTTGGTACCTTTGGCAGAAAAACAAAACAAAACGAAACAAGACAAAACAAAAATCTATCCTCCTGGCACACACAGTGGAACCCACTGTTCTTTCCCCCACTCCTCAGCTCAAGACTGGAGAAAACAAGCAGGATCTTGTAGAACCAGCATCTTCATTCCTCATGTGGGTTCTTCTCTCTCCTGGGCAGGAATTGGGAAAGAGGGGCTCCATCTGGGCAGAAGAATCCATTCAGACCAATGGTTTTCAAACCAGACTACATCACACATCCATGTCATTTCAAATATTTTAAATATTTAGAATGCAGATACACAAAACTCAAACTGAATTGGTCAGGGATGGAGTCTGGGTGATATATTTTTTTAAAACCCCCCAGATAATACCAACGTGCAGCCAGGGCTAATAACCCCCTGGGCTGGCAGCCTGATCATGGCGGGGAGAGCAAACCTCCCCAAAGAGCTGTGGGAAATTATTCTTCTGGGGCCTTTTAGCATTATAGAGCATCCAGCCTCCCAGCAGGAGTGAAATCTTTCAACAGTGTGGTCAGCCTTGGTCATCTGGGCAAATGCAGATTGTCTGAGGGTCTTTACTCAAAGTCCTTCTATATCTCACACTGGGGCTTACTCTAATTTTTAATATTTATCAAAATCAGGAAAAGGCAGTAAATCAAAGGTTAAAAGTTATCTTCATAATTAAGCACTTCCTGCTAGCTATTTATTTGTCTTGGGGAAAAAAATGCCGTTTTCCTCTTGCAGAAAGATAACATAATCCTAAATTAAAGCTTTAAGATGAATTATGGCTTATGACAAATAACGGGATAGTATCAAGTCACAAACATTGTCTCTATGAAATATAGCCAGTCTAATTCTGGACATTTCCTCCCTGTTTCAAAACAATGGAGTCTTTACAAGGCAAACTCATCTAGCATTAACTTTGGAATCATTACTGTGCTCTCACTGATGAAACTGATAAAATAAAAATACTTTTCAATGCTTAAGAATCCCATTAAATAATCTGTAACTTAAGTAAATCATATCTGATTTCAGTTTCTTCCTTATTTTTCTGCAGCCACACACTCAGCATTCTAGAGTAGAATAAACATTGGACCCCAAGTTGAGACGCCTGAAGCCTAGTTCACACCATGGTATCACTTTAGCAAGTCACTTTCTCTAGACTGTTTCTGAGTCAGTATAGTGATGGTGCCGCCAGGTGACAGGTAAAATCCTTTTCAAGTTAAGGAATCAGCAAGAAGGCAACTTTAAATAACAATGAGGTGCCTGGTTTTCTGCCTTGGCATAGAGTGTGGAAACATGGCATATAGCAATCAACAAATATTTACTGAGCCCTCTTGCTATGAAAAATACGGGGCATTGCTATGGAGAATTCAAAGAAATAGCTATTATATCTCCCAGGTTTTACTATAAATAAGATTGTAACTTGGTTGGAGAGATACAGTCACATCAGATAAAAACATTTAGAAATGCCAACTGGTATTTCATTAAATCAGTGAACATTTACTGGAAACCTATTGCATGAATTAGATCCTAACCTAATGAATATCACAGGTAACAGTGCTGCTAGGTTTAGGGAGCGTGGAAACTTTTCCTTTACATAAACTTCAGTAACACACTCCATTAACACTGCAGTTTGTGGCCTGGTGTTATCTACTGTCTCAAGTATCTTTCAAGTACCTAACTTACTGCTGTGGAAATAACATCTGTTTCTCCTATTTCTGGGTAATTCTAGAAATTCTCTCCCTGTCATCTGCTCCGGCTGAGGTGATCACCTCTCCCGTGAATGTTCCAGTGAATGTTTCTAAGTTGAGAAAAATAATCAATGATTTGGCAGCTAATTTAATTAAATATGCATGAATTGTGTACTTAGTAGGATACGCGCATCCCAAGCATTGTGTTGAATGCTGGCAATACAGAGAGTACCTATTATTTATAACTTGCCTATGTAGCTCATAGTCAGGCAAGGAAAAATGCATGGAAGTAATTAAATGGCGGTACACTGTGATAAACGTACAATAAGGTCTGTTCAGTGTTCAGAGGTAGCTCATTCATTCATTCATTTAACAAATATGTATTTAGTGCCTATTTCCTCTGGTCAGTATCCCAGGCATGTAGCATACATTGGGGAAAGAAACAGAAACGATCCTTAGCCTTAAGGAGCTTGCAGCTTAATGGAAGAATAGACAATAAACAAGTGAATGAACAAACAAGAACAGTATGTAAAAATAGTAAGTTCTATAAAGGAAACAAACAGGTTGCAGTGACAATGGAAGAGGTGGACCTACGCTTTTTTAAAAAAAATTTATTTATTTATTTTTGGCTGCGTTGGGTTTTCATTGCTGTGCGCGGGCTTTCTCTAGTTTTGGCAAGCTGGGGCTACTCTTCGTTGTGATGCGCGGGCTTCTCATTGCAGTGGCTTTTCTTGTTGTGAAGCACGGGCTCTAGGCGCATGGGCATCAGTAGTTGTGGCACACGGGCTCAGTAGTTGCGGCTCACGGGCTTCATTGCTCCGTGGCATGTGGGATCTTCCCGGACCAGGGCTCGAACCCGCATCCCCTGCCTTGGCAGGCGGATTCTTAACCACTGCACCACCAGGGAAGCCCCGGACCTACACTCTTGAAGTGGTCCCTAGAAAGTTTTCTCAGACGAGCTCATCATGCCAAGAGCAGAGGTGCGATGTCCCCAGGTCAGGGGGCACAGCACGGGCTAGGCCTCAGAGACAGGAGAGAGTGTGGTGTGTCGGGGGCCTCAATCAGGTGCATGGTTAGAGAGGAGTGGGGTGGAGATGAGGTTGAAGGCAGAGCACACAGGGCTCTGTGCACCGTGGAATAGAATGTAATATAAAGCCCAAGGAAAAGCCGTTAGAGGCTGTTCAATCAGGGATGGTGAGGATCCATTTAGGTTTTAGCAAATAACTCTGGGTGCTAAATGGAGACTGCATTCAAGTGGGACATTTGTGTTTCTGGGAAGGCCATAGGGGAGGTTGAGTGACCCGGACTGGGCTGGTGGCAGTGGGAATCCGAGAAAGAAAAAAACAAACCTGGACTTGAGGTTTATTTTGAAGAAAGCAGCAGGAGGACTGTGACGGATGGGGGGAGAGCAAGGGAAAGAGAAGGTTCCCATTGAAGGTGTCAAGGAGGTCAGTGCACACACATGCCTGAAGCTCGGGAAAGGGCTCAGAGCTGGAGACAAAAATGAACAAGCCTCTGGCAATGGCCTGGTGTCAAAGAATAGAAAGAGGAAAAGTCAGTTACAGAATTGGATTGAGAGGGAGCCCTGTCCCGAGTGATCCCAACATTCAAGTGCTCTGCTCGAGGTCCCTGAATGGTTTCATGTGACCACGTATAGGAAGCAACGCGGTGGGAATGGATTGATCCGGGTACAGCATTGACTGTTGTCTGTTTCCATAAGCAGAAGGAGTAGAAAACAGAAACGTCCTTGATCCATAAGACAGGAAGTGGGGCAGACTCCTGGGAAGCTAAGGAAGCACATCTTCCAGCTCCTGCACTAGTACCAACGGACCCCTTACAAGGCCCTGGATGTAATTTTGTATTTGGAAATTTGGTACTTTTTTTGGAGAGGATCCCCAAATTATGTAAGCTCAAGCCTCAGAGAATCTAGCTCTACCTCTGATGGAGAAAATTAAGGAACAGAGCATGAAATCAAAGCCCCCAGTGACTTGACAATTTGACTCCTGATGGGGCCTTTTGATGCGACTGAGTGCTGAGTCAGCTAGAAGTTGTGGCAGAGTCTTTAAGAAAAGCTTTATTGTTGAAAGCTACTTCCCGACCTATTCACATGCACCTCAGCCAGAAGTGGCGACCACATTGTGCAAAAGAAGGGAAAAGCCTAGGTCAAGGTTGGGAAAATGGAGTTCAGCCCTGGGCAGCAAGGTGGCCACCAGAACACTTTGTGTGCAACTAACAGAACGTACCCATCCCACCAACAAAGAGAACTTCTAATTATGCAAACCCAAAAAGTTTGAAAAAGAGGAGGAAGAACAAAAATGGATAGGCAGACTAGCTACTAATTTGCAGGGCCCAGTGCAAAATGGAAATGTGGATGGGCTTCTTGTTCAAAAAGTATTAAGAATTTCAAGATAATGACAGCAGAGTATAAAGCCAAGTGCAGGGGTGGTTCTAAGCAGGGGCCCTATATGGCTCTACAGGTCACATGCCCATGAAGTCAGACCTGGGGACAGGAGAAAACCTAGGGATATCACATCTATTGGGAATGTACTATATTGCAGACACAGGGCAAGACATTCATAATTCATTTTATCTTCATAACCACGCTGTAAGAGAAATACTACCAACATTCCACAGGTGAGAAAAAGTCTCAAAAAGTTAGTTGTTTTGCACGAACACACACAGGTAGTATGTTTGTGTGAGTTTAAGGGGAGGGAGAAAAGAGACGAGAAGTCATTGCCCAATGACTTCAGAACCAGGAACATACGGGCTTCTATTATTTAAGCTCATTTAACAAAGCCAAGATGTCAAAACGGCTCGATTCCTACTCTTGCGAACCACAATTGGGGCAGTGAATGGGAAACTGAAAACACAGTTGTCCTTTACCACTTCCTTGAACCATTTAGCTTTGTGCTACTGCAGGGAGGCTGCCATTCCAACAAAAGCAGGCGCGTTTGGAAGCTTCTAGACTTTCGGCTTTTGTATTCAGCTACTCTGGTTGGCACAGGGTTAAATGACTACTGCTTTATTTGCAATTTATTTATATTAAAAGTGAAATGTCAAGTTCACACAGGGTGAAATAAAGGCCACTTTACAAACATGCGAACAAACACAAGTGTTCGCTGCCAAAAATATCCAATCAAACCAAACCAGAGACAAGAAGTATCTCCTCAGCTCACACGGTACAGTCCTTCCACATGGCCTCTTCAACACATGAAAGAAAATCCCGAAATTCAGGACCAAACTTACTCAAATGCTAATTTAAGGTTGTCCCTTAGCGGACACCAAGTTAAAGGGGAGTTGCTACTTACCCAATTAATGTGAGCACTGTGGACACCCACACTACAAACTGAGGGGAGAAAAAGTCTAATAAGGAATCGGAATTTTTAGTATTTTGCCAACAGTCTTTAGGAGCTTGAACGCTTTCCTATTGTCACTCATGCCTGTCTATTTACACACACCTATAAAGCATCATTAAGATTCCTTTTATACAAAGAAAATTGTTTACTTGAGTATAAACATACACACACATGCTTATATGCTTCAAACATAGGTGTTCTTAGCCTTTATGATGCTTTAGCAAGGAGGGTAATAGCAGAACCCGCATACTCCTGAATCCCAGAGATGACAGATGTGCGGTTTGTAAAGTACATGGGGATCCGACATGATTATCACCAAGGAGACACGACCTGGTATCGGTACAAAGAGCTGGAGTTGAGCCTGGAATTTGCCTGTGCCAACTCTGTGGCCCTTGAAACTGGTGAAACGGGTTTGGCATTACTTTGTTCTATACCCATGAAACTCAGGGATTCCACTGAGCGGAGAGGCTATGGGATCGGGGGTCTGGTACCTTTTCTGAGAAGGGAGGAAATGGAAACCGGCATCTTTTCTTCCATGCATCACCTTATATAAAAGTAACAGGGAGGCCTACAGGTTCAATCTCTCCATGTGAGGAAACAGTCTCCCATTGGTATGAGAACAGCAGGCATAACATGTTTGGTGAACTCACAGGTCTGGTCTTAAACAAGGAATTTAGGTTATTCTCACAGCCTGGTCACTAACTGAGATATGTTTTGGCCTACTCCACGAATAAGACACAGTTGAGATCTTGTTCCTAATTCCAGAGGTAGGGGAAACCCTGCATTTCTTAAGCAAATAGCACAACATGAAACAAAGCCCAATACTTATTCCAGTAAAGCTTGAATCAATTTATTAGCATATATGTGGTATAAAATTAGCTGACTTACCTACAGGAAGGAAGTCACTGGAAGAACAACCTTTATTGATCTTGCAAAAAAAGGAGGCCAGAATATCCTCGTATCTGTTTTTATGGAATGTCACTACCAATGACGTGCAGGGGCCCAGCGCTCAGAGCAGGTGGTTTCTGCTGTAGCGATAAAGTGCACAGAGGCCAGAGTTAGGCAGCTGGTTCAAATCGCATCTCCGCTAGTTTCTGACTTTGCTAACCTCTCAGCATCAGTTTCATCATCTGTAAAACAGGGATATTAATATCATCCTCTGAAGGTGCTGCTATGTCCTACTTATAATCTATGCTCCCTTTCTTCCTTTTCAGAAGCATGATTTTCTTCAGTTTTGTGATATTTTGTTAGAACTTTGTTTCCCAGACTTTGATAAAGTTAGGGTGGCCATGTGACTCAGTTCTGGTAAATGAACACACGCAGATGTCATTGAGTGGGACTCTCCCGATGGAGACAGATTCAACTGGCAAACGCTTTTGCTCTTCACATCCCCCCTCTCCCTGCCTGGAACGTGCTATGGCACTCAGAGATGGAGCAGCCACTGAGAAATGAGGTCACATCCTAAGAGCGAAGGAACAAGGAGGCTTAGGAAGCCTTGCTCCTTGAGCAGTTGCACATATCCTGGGTTGCCTATTCCTGAGGTCCTTGTTATATTGAGAGAAGAAGAAGGAAGAGGAGGCGGAGGAGGGGGAGGGGGAAAGGGTAGGAGGAGGGGGAGGGGGAGGGGGTGGGAGGAGAAGGAGGAGGGGGAAAGGGTGGGAGGAGGGGGAGGGAGATAGGGTGGGAGGAGGGAGAGGGGGAAAGGGTGAGAGGAGGGGGAGGGGGAAAGGGTGGGAGGAGGGGGAGGGGGAGGGGAGGGGGTGGGAGGAGAAGGAGGAGGACGCTGCCGCCTGCTGAGACAAGCCACATGTAGCCAAATGCAACCATGGCTGATATATTACCTATCAAGGTTGGTGTGAAGAATTTATATGAGTGACATTCTTAGCACAGAGCCTGGAACAAGGACTTTAGGAATAGTGATGTATACTGAGTTACTTATAGGAAGAAACTATTAGCAGAGTAACATGAGGGCCATCCCCAGCCGTAGAGGAATAATTCCCTGCTGAGGCAGGTACCTACCTCCGCCTGAACCAGGTGACTTGCCTTCTGGCTGCATCGTTCCTCCCATGGCATTGGGGAAGCCGGTGGAGTGCTGCTTCCCTGGCAGCTGCACAGCCCCTGTCATTTCTCTTGCCCCCTAATTGCCTCTAGGAGTGGTACCATGTCCAATGTCATTTCAAGACCGGTGGACCCAGTATGATTTTGAATCCCATTAAAATTCTTGTCTGTTTTCTTTTAATTGCACTTCATAGGGAATGCTAATTAAACTCTTAAAAGAACCAGACGTGGTACCTGGCACAGGAATTTGTATGAAAATCTAATTTAATGACTGTTTCTCCTAATAACTTCCACACCCAAAGAGTCAAGAAAGGCAGTCTTCCCAGGAATGGAGAGAGTCTTCTAACACTAGCAGTACCAAAACTGTGATGGTAGCACCTCAAAGACCCCACACGTGTAACATATGTGATGAACATGGGATGACATCGCCCTTGCTGGTTTCATCACAGTTTCAAGATGACAAAAGAAGCATTTACAGCTCGAAGTAAGCTTGTATCGCCATTCAGATGTAATGTTAGTTTGGTTCATTACAAAGGGAGCTGTTTGTCAAAGGCACAAACTTTCAGTTATTAGATGAATAAGTTCTGGGAATCTAATGAACAGCATAGTGATTCTGGTTAATAATTATTATATACTCGAAAAGTTGTGAAAAGAGTAAATCTTTAACGTTCTCACCACAAAAAAAGAATTAACTATTACGCATTAGCTAACACTATGGTGGTAATCATTTTGCAACATACAAGCGTATCAAATTAACGTGTTAAGTGTATCAAATCAACACCTTAAACTTACACAATGTTATATGTCAATTATATCTCAATAAAGTGAAAAACAATCACATAAAAGAAAAAAAAAACAGAAGAAGAAAAAACTGCCGAACTATTTTCCAAAGCGGTTGTTCTGTTGTGCGTTCCTAGGAGCAGTGTATGAGAGTCCCAGTTTTCCTGGTTTGTTCGCATAAATTTGTACTTCCATCTGGTATCATTTTCCGTCCGCCTGAAGGACTTCTGTTAACACTTCTTGTGATGAAGTTCTGATCTGCTGGTGATGGATTCTGTCAATTTTTCTATGTCTGAAAGTCTTTATTGCACCTTTGTTTTAGAAAGACAACGTTGCTAATGACAGCTTCAGGACTTTAAGGTATTGCTCCACTGACATCTTGCTTACATTTTTTCTAACAAGAAATTTGCTGCCATCCTTACCTTTGTTAATGTGTCTTTTTTACTGACTGCTTTTAAGATGTGCTCATTGTCTCTGGTTTAGAGTAATTTGATTACGATGTGTCTTATCGTGATTTTCCTCATTGTTTTTGTGCTTGGAGTTAATTGAGTTTCTTGGATCTGTGGGTTTCTAGTTTTCACCAAATCTGGAAACTTTTTGGTCATCATTTCTACCAGTATTTTTTCTATATGAGTTACTTAATGCTGTGTGACAAATAACTCCAAAGTTTAGCAGCTGAAAACAATGCACACTTATTATCTCACACTTCCTGTGGGTCAGGAATCTAGGTACAGCTTAGCTGGGTGCCTCTAGCTCTGAAGCTCTCATGCAGTTACAACCAAGGAGCTACTGGCAGATGTCAGAAGACCTGATTCCAAGCTCACTCACATGCTTGTTGGAAGTCTACATTCCTTGCCAGGTAGACCTCTCTACAAGAATGCCTCATGATGTGGTATCTGGCTTCTCGAGAGAAAAGACATCCCAGAGGGTGAGAGAGAGAGAGAGAGAGACCTCCCAAGATAGAATCCAGAATCTTTTTGTAATCTAATTTTGGAATTTATAGCCCATCACTTCTGCCATATTTCCTTTATTAGAAGTGAGGTAATAAGTGAATCCCACACTCGATAGGTGGGGATTAAAGAAGGTCATGAATGTCAGGAGGCAAGGGTCACTGGGGGAGCCATCCTAGAAGGTGCCTACCACTCCCACTTCTCCTTCGGGAACTACAATTACACATTTATTAGGCCACTTGAAGTTGTCACAGCTCAGTGATGCTCTGTTTTGTTTCTTTGTCTTTTAATTCAGTTTTCTCTCTGTACTTCATTTTGGATCATTTCTCTTGTTCTGTCTTCACATTTGTTAATCTTTTCCACTAAAATGTCCAGTTAGCTATCAATCCAATCCAGTGCATTTTTCATCTCATTCATTGTACTTTTCATCTTTAAAAGTTCAATTTGGGTCCTTACTATATCTTCTACATCTCTACGTAACTCTTCAAACATATGAAATAGACTCATGGTCATTGTCAATTCTGGGTCAGTTCCAACTGGTTGCTTTTTCTCCTCAAAGTTTCCTGCTTCTTGGTACTTTTTTATTAGATGCTACAAGTTGTGAATTTTACCCTGTTGGATATTTTTGTATTCCTATAAACATTTTTAGCTTGTTTTGGGACAGAGTTAAACTCCAACAGAGTTACTTGGAAAGAGTTTGAGCCTTGTGGATATGCTTTTTAAGATGTGTTAGGTGGGAGTGGAACAGTGTTCAGTGTTCAATGATTAAAGCGAATTAGTCCTCACTACTGAGGCAAGACCCATCTGTGTACCCCACCCCATTCCACATGAATCAGGATGGTGTTCAGTCTATAATGTAAGAACAGGCATTATTTCTGGCCTCATATGGGAGATGAACATTGTCACCTCTTGCCCTTTGGGATGGTTCTTCCTGTGGCTTCCAGTAGTTTATCACATACCTGAACTTATCAGCTAAATACACTCAGAGGAGCATCTTTCTGGAGTTTCCTCTCTGTGGATCTGTCTCTCCTCTCTAGTGTTCTGCCCTGAGAACTCCGGCTGCTTTGCTCTCCTCCGTTTCTTAGATGCATCTCCTCAACCCAGGGTGTCCTCTGGGTTTCCCTTCCCTGCACTATGTCCTGTAAATTATCTCAAAGCAGTGAGTTGGGACAATGACAGGTCTCACTTGGTTTTATTCCTGTCTCACGTAGATCACTATCCTTTGTTGCCTGATATTCAGTATCTTGAACACCATTGTTTCACATACTTTTAAAGGTTTGGGTTGTTTCGAGAGAGAGAGAGAGTCATTCTGGTCCTTGTTACTCCATCTTGGTTGGAAGCAGAATTCTGGTCTCCAGGCAAAACTTTTTTTTTTTTTTTTTTTTTTTTTGCGGCACACGGGCCTCTCACTGTTGTGGCCTCTCCCGTTGCGGAGCACAGGCTCCGGACGCGCAGGCTCAGAGGCCATGGCTCACGGGCCCAGCCGCTCTGCGGCATGTGGGATCTTCCTGGACCGGGGCACGAACCCGTGTCCCCTGTATCGGCAGGCGGACTCTCAACCACTGCGCCGCCAGGGAAGCCCCAGGCAGAACATTTTGAGTGGACATCAGCAACCTTGCTGAAGTAGCATGCTGATGTTTATTCTTTCCTTTCTTTATAGTGGATAGGGATAAAGGAGAAACCCTGGTGTGTATGGAGACAGGTTAGGGGAGAAGGAAAGGAAGGGTTAATTTTTTCTCCACGTTTAGAAGCTGCTTTTTACAACCCTACCCACATATTATTTCACTAAAACTCATCTCTCATGCTGTCATCGGATTTTTTTTTAATTAATTAATTTATTTTTGCCGTGTTGGGTCTTTGTTTCTGTGCGAGGGCTTTCTCTAGTTGTGGCAAGCGGGGGCCACTCTTCAACGCAGTGTGCAGGCCTCTCACTATCGCGGCCTCTCTTGTGGTGGAGCACAGGCTCCAGACACGCAGGCTCAGTAGTTGTGGCTCACGGGCCTAGTTGCTCCGCAGCATATGGGATCCTCCCAGACCAGGACTCGAACCCGTGTCCCCTGCATTAGCAGGCAGATTCTCAATCACTGTGCCACCAGGGAAGCCCCTGTCATTGGATTTTTGTCATAGGCTATCCACCCATGGTTTTGAGGCTCACAGATGTTCAAATCTTTTTCTTACAACCTGGCACTAAGTTAAGGCCAGATTCTGGCTACAAGTGTCTTAGAAGATAATCTTTCTTGGTTCATGTCTATGTGGCAAATTAAGAAGCTGATTCATCTCTAGTAGTTACACCAAACCATTTGGTGCTGTTCACCAACGGCCATTAATATGTCAGCAGCATCTCTGTACAAATCCCATCCTCTGCCTGTGAAAAGAATACTAATTCGTTTGACTATACCAGAATCCAATTAGCATTCCCTCTTCTCATCTAATTTTTTTAAACATAATTTTGTTAATGTGAATTTTAATAGTGATTTACGGTCACTGCATCCCTTTAGCTTCTCATGTAACTAGGTACCTCCTTTTTGAGGTCAAAGTCCAACAAGAGCTGCCTTGCTCATAATTCTCGTTCTTTTCCATTTCCTGTTATAATATTTTTGTAATATTTGTAATCTTCTACTTTTAATCATACTTAACTACACCCCATTCTCAGGCTGACTTAGTGCGCTCTTAATGGCAGACTCCACGAAGCACATGTTTCCTGGAAAGGCTGTTCTGCATTAGCTGGGAAGGACAGGAAATGTTCATGTCAACACTCTGAGAACCATAGTCTCCTACGACCAGAGGAAGCGAGTTCACACCAAGTTATGTAACCCAGAGGGTTTGTCAAATGCTTTAGTCAGGGGAGGGGGACAGTATCAGCTTAAAAGCAGCTTGGACATTTCTGAAAGGAGGGAAAGAGCCTTGATAAGCACATCTGATTAAATATTTTTTTCTGCCCTGGAATTTGTTACGAACCTGACATTTTTCTTAGTAATACACTGACTTCCACAATCTACATAGATAAGTACCAAATAATTACCAGAAAAATAATGCTGCAGTGTGGGAAATGGCACCCTCCCAATCTGAAGGAGTCAATATGCATTCCTAAGCCCTTACTGGAGAATCACTAAAGCACATAGGAGAAACAGATGTGACAGCCTTGAGGTGAGAGGAAGCTTCTTGGAGCTCTAAGAATTTGAGGCAATCAAGATTGTTGTGGGTAAGGGCACAAGTTCTAGGGCATGACTCTCTGGGTTCAAACCTCAGTTCTACTACGTTCTAGCTCTGTGAACTTGGGAAAATTACTCAACATCTCTGTGCCTCGATTTTGCCTTCTGTAAGATGGAGACATCATAGTATCTACTTCATAGAATTGTTGTCCTGTGACAACTGGATTAAAATAAGCTAATAAATGGAAACTTTTAGACCAGTGCCTGTCATATAACAGTGTTAGCTGCTATGTTTCCTTTTTTGATTAATTGAAATATTTTTGAATATAACATTGTGTAAATTTAAAGTGTACAATGTGTTATATATTGTACAGTCAGACCTTGAGATATTGCTGATTTAGTTCCAGACCACAGCAATAAAGCCAGTATCATGATAAAGCGAGTTGCAAGAATTTTGTGGTTTCTCAGTGTATATAAAAGTTATCTTTACACTATACTGTAGTCTATTAAGTGTGCAATAGCATTATGTCTAAAAATACAACCGCATACCTTAATTAAAAAAATACTTTGTTGCTAAAAAATGCTAACAATCATCTGAGCCTTCCAAGAGTGTAATCTTTTTGCTGGTGGAGGGTCTTGCCTCCATGTTGATGGGTGCTGACTGATCAGGCTGGTGGTGGCTGAAGGCTGAGGTGGCCGTGACAATTTCTTAACATAAGACACAATGAAGTTTGCAGCATTGATTGACACCTACTTTCACAAGCGATTTCCCTGTGGCATGCAATGCTGCTGATAGCATTTTACCCACAGTAGAACTTCTTTCCAAATTGGAGTCAATCCTTTCAAACCCTGCTTCTGCTGGATATGCTAAATCCTTTGCTGTCATTTCAACAACCTCCACAGCATCTTCAGCAGGAGTAGGTTTCATCTCAAAAACCCAATTTGTTTGTACATAAGAAACAATTCCTCATCCACCAAAGTTTTATCATCAGATTGCAGCAATTCAGCCACATCTTCAGGCTCCACGTCTAATTCTATTTCTCTTGCTATTTCCACCATATCTGTACTTATTTCCTCCACCGAAGTCTTGAACGCCTCAAAGTCATCCATGAAGGTTGGAATCAACTTCTTGCAAACTCCTGTGAATGTGGATATTTTGACCTCTTCCCACGAATCATAAATATTCTTAATGGCATCTAGAATGGTGAAACCTTTCCAGAAGGTTTTTAACTTACTTTGCCCAGATCCATCAAAAGATTCACTATCTATGGCAGCTATAGACTTATAAACTGTATTTCTTAAGTAATAAAGTTGAAAGTCAAATTATTCCTTGATCCTTGGACTGCAGAATGGATGTTGTGTTAGCAGACATGAAACATTAATCTCACTGTACAACTACATCAGAGCTCTTGGGTAACCAGGTGCATTTTCAGTGAGCAGTAATATTTTTTTTTGAATTTTATTATATTTATGTTTTTAAACAGCAGGTTCCTATTAGTCATCCATTTTATACACATCAGTGTATACATGTCAATCCCCATCTCCCAAATCATCACACACCACACCCCCGTCGCTTTCCCCCGTTGGTGTCCATACGTTTATTCTCTACAACTGTGTCTCAATTTCTGCCCTGCAAACCAGTTCATCGGTAGCATTTTTCTAGGTTCCACATATATGTGTTAATATACGATATCTGTTTTTCTCTTTCTGATTTACTTCACTCTGTATGACAGTCTCTAGATCCATCCACGTTTCTACAAATGACTAAATTTTGCTCCTTTTTTATGGCTGAGTAATATTCCGTTGTATATATGTGTCATGTCTTCTTTATCCATTCGTCTGTCAATGGACACTTAGGGTGCTTCCATGACCTGGCTATTGTAAATAGTGCTGCAGTGAACATTGGGGTGCATGTGTCTTTTTGAATTATGGTTTTCTCAGGGTATATGCCCAGTAGTGGGATTGCTGGGTAATATGGTAATTCTATTTTTAGCTTTTTAAGAAACCTCCGTACTGTTCTCCATAGTGTCTGTATCAATTTACATTCCTACCAACACTGCAAGAGGGTTCCCTTTTCACCACACCCTCTCCAGCATTAGTTGTTTGTAGATTTTCTGATGATGCCCATTCTAACTGGTGTGAGGTGATACCTCATTGTAATTTTGATTTGCATTTCTCTAATGATTAGTGATGTTGAGCATCCTTTCATGTGTTTGTTGGCAATCTGTATATCTTCTTTGGGGAAATGTCTGTTTAGGACTTCTCCCCATTTTTGGATTGGGTTTTTTGGTTTTTTGATATTGAACTGCATGAGCTGCTTGTAAATTTTGGAGATTAATCCTTTGTCAGTTGCTTCATTTGCAAATATTTTCTTCCATTCACAGGGTTGTATTTTAATCTTGTTTGTAGCTTCCTTTGCTGTGAAAAAGTTTTTAAGTTTCATTAGGTCCCATTTGTTTATTTTTGTTTTTATTTCCATTTCTCTAGGAGGTGGGCCAAAAAGGATCTTGCTATGATTTATGTCATAGAGTGTTCTCTATGTTCTATGTTTTCCTCTAAGAGTTTTATACTGTCTGGCCTTACATTTAGGTCTTTAACCCATTTTGACTTTATTTTTGTTTATGGTGCTGGGGAGTGTTCTAATTTCATTCTTTTACATGTAGCTGTCCAGTTTTCCCAGCAGCACTTACTGAAGAAACTGTCTTTTCTCCATTGTATATCCTTACCTCTTTTGTCATAGATTAGTTGACCATAGGCATGTGGGTTTATCTCTGGCTTTCTATCCTGTTCCATTCATCTATATTTCTGTTTTTGTGCCAGTACCATAGTGTCTTGATTACTGTAGCTTTGTAGTATAGTCTGAAGTTAGGGAGTCTGATTCCTCCAGCTCGGATTTTTTCCCTCAAGACTCCTTTGGCTATTCGGGGTCTTTTGTGTCTTCATACAAATTGTGAAATTTTTTGTTCTAGTTCTGTGAAAAATGCCATTGGTACTTTGATAGGGATTACATTGAATCTGTAGATTGCTTTGGGTAGTATAGTCATTTTCACAATGTTGATTCTTCCAATCCAACAACATGGTATATCCCTCCATCTGTTGGTATCACCTTTAATTTCTTTCATCAGTGTCTTATAGCTTTCTGCATACAGGTCTTTTGTCTCCCTAGGTAGGTTTATTCCTAGGTATTTTATTCTTTTTGGTGCAATGGTAAAGGGGAGTGTTTCCTTAATTTCTCTTTCAGATTTTTCATCATTATTGTATATGAATGCAAGAGATTTCTGTGCATTAATTTTGTATCCTGCAACTTTACCAAATTCATTGATTAGCTCTAGTAGTTCTCTGGTGGCATCTTTAGGATTCTCTATGTATAGTATCATGTCATCTGCAAACAGTGACAGTTTTACTTCTTCTTTTCCAGTTTGTATTCCTTTTATTTCTTTTTCTTCTCTGATTGCTGTGGCTAGGACTTCCAAAACTATGTTCAATAATAGTGGTGAGAGTGGACATCCTTGTCTTGTTCCTGATCTTAGAGGAAATGCTTTCAGTTTTTCACCATTGAGAATGATGTTTGCTGTGGGTTTGTCATATATGGCCTTTAGTATGTTGAGGTAAGTTCCCTCTATGCCCACTTTCTGGAGAGTTTTTATCATAAATGGGTGTTGAATTTTGTCAAAAGATTTTTCTGCATCTACTGAGATGATCATATGGTTCTTCTTCTTCAATTTGTTAATATGGTGTATCACATTGATTGAGTTGTGTATATTGAAGAATCCTTGCATCCCTGGGAGAAATCCCAGTTGACCATGGTGTATGATCCTTTTAATGTGTTGTTGGATTCTGTTTGCTAGTATTTTGTTGAGGATTTTTGAATTGATATTATCAGTGATATTGATCTGTATTTTTCTTTTTTTGTAGTATCTTTGTCTGGTTTTGGTATCAGGGTGATGGTGGCCTCATAGAATGAGTTTGGGAGTGTTCCTTCCTCTGAAATTTTTTGGAAGAGTTTGAGAAGGATGGGTGTCAGCTGTTCTCTAAATGTTTGATAGAATTCACCTGTGAAGCCATCTGTTCCTGGACTTTTGTTTGTTGGAACATTTTTAATCACAGTTGCAATATCATTATTTGTTATTTGTCTATTCACATTTTCTATTTCTTCCTGGTTCAGTCTTGGAAGGTTATACTTTTCTAAGAATTTGTCCATTTCTTCCAGGTTGTCCATTTTATTGGCATAGAATTGTTTGTAGTAGTCTCTTAGGATGCTTTATATTTCTGCGGTGTCTGTTGTAACTTCTCCTGTTTCATTTCTAATTTTATTGGTTTGAGTCCTCTCCCTCTTTTTCTTGATGAGTCTGGCTAAAGGTTTATCAATTTTGTTTATCTTCTCAAAGAACCAGCTTTTAGTTTTATTGATCTCTGCTATTGTTTTGTTTCTATTTCATTTATTTCTGCTCTGATCTTTATGATTTCTTTCCTTCTGCTAACTTTGGGTTTTGTTTGTTCTTCTTTCTCTAGTTCCTTTAGGTGTAAGGTTAGATTGTTTATTTGAGATTTTTCTTGTGTCTTGAGGTAGGCTTGTATTGCTATAAACTTCCTTCTTAGAACTGCTTTTGCTGCATCCCATAGGTTTTGCATCGTTGTGTTGTCATTGTCACTTGTCTCTAGGTATTTTTTGATTTCCTCAGTGATCTCTTGTTTATTTAGTAACATATTGTTTGGCCTCCATGTGTTTGTGTTTTTTACATTTTTTTCCCTGTAATTGAATTCTAATCTCATAGCATTGTGGTCAGAAAAGATCTTGATATGATTTCAATTTTCTTAAATTTACTGAGGCTTGATCTGTGACCCAAGATGTGATCTATCCTGGAGAATGGTCCGTGCGCACTTGAGAAGTAAAGGTAATCTAGTGACCAGTAATATTTTGATAGGAATCTTTTTTTCTGAGCAATAGGTCTCAACAGTGGGCTTAAAATATTCAGTAAACCATGTTGTCAACAGATGTGCTGTCATCTAGGCTTTGTTGTTCCATTAGTAGAGCACAGGCAGAGTAGATTTAGCATAATTCTTTAGACCCTAGGATTTCCAAAATGGTAAATGAGCACTGGCTTCACCTTCAAGTCACCAGCTACATTAGCCCCTAACAAAATAGTCAGCCTGTGCTTTGAAGCTTTGAAGCCAGGCTTTGACTGCTCCTCTCTAGCTACGAAGCTCCTAGATGTCATCTTCTTCCAATATAAGGCTGTTTCATCCACATTGAGCATCTGTTGTTTAGTGTAGTCACCTTCATTGATGATCTGAGCTAGATCTTCTGGATAAGTTGCTGCAGCTTCTACATCAGCACTTGCTGTGTCGCCTTGTACTTTTATGTTATGGAGATGGTTCCTTTCCTTCAACCTCGTGAACCAACCTCTGCTAGCTTCAAACTTTTGTTCTGAAGCTTCCTCACCTCTCTCAGCCTTCACAGAATTGAAGAGAGTTAGGGCCTTGCTCTGGATTAGGTTTTGGCTTAAGGGAATGTTGGGGCTGGTTTGATCTTCTATCCAGACCACTAAAACTTTCTCCACATCAGCAATAAGGCTGTTTCACTTTGTTATCATTCTTCTGTTCACTGGAGTAGCATTTTTAATTTTCTTCAAGAACCTTTCCTTTGCATTCAGAACTCGGCTCCCTGTTTGACACAAGAGGCCTAGCTTTCAGCTTATCTCAGCTTTAGACAGGCTTTCCTCACTAAGCTTGATCATTTTTTGCTTTTGATTTAAAATGAGAGATGTGTGGCTTTTCCCTTCACTTCAACACTTAGAGGCCATTGTAGGGTTATTAACTGGCCTAATTTCAATATTGTTGTATCTCAGGGAACAGGGAGTGAGAGAGGTGGGGGTATGGCCCATTGGTGGAACTGTCAGAACACACACATTTATTGATTAAGATTGCCATCTTATATGGGCACAGTTTGTGCCCCCTCCCAATTACAATAGTAACATCAAAGATCACTGATCACAGATCACCATAACAAATATAATAATAATAATGAAAAAGTTTGAAATATTGTGAGAATTACCAAAATATGACACAGAGACAGGAAGTGAACAGATGCTGTTTGAAAAATGCTGCTGACAGACTTGCTGGATATAGGTTTACCAAAACACTTCAGTTTGTAAAAAAATACAATATCTTTGAAGTGCAATAAAGTGAAGCACAATAAAATGAGATATTCCTGTAACATGATTGCCATCGCAGGGATAATGGCACCCCTAACTCATTCCATTAGTATCCTTTCTTGTTTGTGGTGGGAATTGTTAAGATCTACTCTTAGCAAGTTTGATGACTATAATGCAATATTGTTGTCTATATTCACTATACTTTGCAACAGATCTCCAGGACTTATTTGTCTGCTAGTTGCAAATTTGTACCCTAAAACACCTCTCCTATTTCCTCACCATACCCTGTCTCCAGTAACCACTATTTTACCACTATTTTATTTTACCTAAGTTTGACCTTTTTAGATTTCAAATATAAATGATACAATACAGTATTTGTCTTTCTTAGTCTGACTTACCTCACTTAACATAATGTCCTCAAGGTCTTGTTCTTTTTTTTAAAGGGCAAAGATTTAATTAATTTATTTTCGTTAAGGGTTTAATGCCCTTTTTTTAAAAGAACATCTTTATTGGAGTATAATTGCTTTAACATGGTGTGTTAGTTTCTGCTTTATAACAAAGTGAATTAGTTATACATATACATATGTCCCCATATCTCTTCCCTCTTGCATCTCTCTCCCCCCCACCCTCCCTATCTCACCCCTCTAGGTGGTCACAAAGCGCAGAGCTGATCTCCCTGTGCAACGCAGCTGCTTCCCACTAGCTATTTATTTTACGTTTGGCAGTGTATATATGTCCATGCCACTCTCTCACTTTGTCCCATCTTACCCTTCCCCCTCCCCGTATCCTCAAGTCCATTCCCTAGTAGGTCGGCGTCTTTATTCCCATCTTGCCCCTAGGTTCTTCATGAGCATTTTTTTTCTTTTTTTAGATACCATATATATGTGTTAGCATACGGTATTTGTTTTTCACTTTCTGACTTACCTCACTCTGTATGACAGTCTCTAGGTCCATCCACCTCACTAAAAATAACTCAGTTTTGTTCCTTTTTATGGCTGAGTAATATTCCATTGTATATATGTGCCATATCTTCTTTATCCATTCATCTGTTGATAGACATTTAGGTTGCTACCATTTCATGGCTATTGTAAATAGAGCTGCAATGAACATTTTGGTACATGACTTGTTTTGAATTACGGTTTTCTCAGGGTATATGCCCAGTAGTGGGATTGCTGGGTTGTATGATAGTTCTATGTTTAGTTTTTTAAGGAACCTCCATACTGCTCTCCATAGTGGCTCTATCAATTTACATTCCCAGCAACACCGCAGGAGGGCTCCCTTTTCTCCACACCCTCTCCAGCATTTATTGTTTGTAGATTTTTTGATGATGGCCATTCTGACTGGGGTGAGATGATATCTCATTGTAGTTTTGATTTGCATTTCTCTAATGATTCATGATGTTGAGCATTCTTTCATGTGTCTGTTGGTAATCTGTATATCATCTCTGGAGAAATGTCTATGTAGGCCTTCTGCCCATTTTTGGATTGGGTTGTTTATTTTTTTGATATTGAGCCACATGAGCTGATTGTAAATTTTGGAGATTAATCCTTTGTCAGTGGCTTCATTTGCAAATATTCTCTCCCATTCTGAGGGTTCTCTTTTTGTCTTTTTTATGGGTTCCTTTGCTGTGCAAAAGCTTTTAAGTTTCATTAGGTACCATTTGTTTATTTTTATTTCCATTTCTCTAGGAGGTGTGTCAAAATGGATCTTGCTGTGATTTATGTCATAGAGTGTTCTGCCTATGTTTTCCTCTAAGAGTTTTATAGTGTCTGGCCTTACATTTAGGTCTTTAATCCATTTTGAGTTTATTTTTGTGTATGGTGTGTTCTAATTTCATTCTTTTACATGTAGCTGTCCAGTTTTCCCAGCAGCACTTATTGAAATGGCTCTCTTTTTTCCATTGTATATTCTTGCCTCCTTTATCAAAGATGAGGTGACCATATGTGTGTGGGTTTATCTCTGGGCTTTCTATCCTGTTCCATTGATCTATATTTCTATTTCTGTGCCAGTACCATACTGTCTTGATTACTGTAGCTTTGTAGTTTAGTCTGAAGTCAGGGAGCCTGATTCCTCTAGCTCTGTTTTTCTTTCTCAAGACTCCTTTGGCTAATCGGGGTCTTTTATGTTTCCATACAAATTGTGAAATTTTTTGTTCTAGTTCTGTGAAAAATGCCACTGGTAGTTTGATAGGGATTGCATTGAATCTGTAGATTGCTTTGGGTAGTAGAGCCATTTTCATAATATTGATTTTTCCAATCCAAGATATCTCTCCGTCTATTTGTATCATCTTTAAATTCTTTCATCAGTGTCTTATAGCTTTCTGCATACAGGTCTTTTGTCTCCTTAGGTAAGTTATTCCTAGTTACTTTATTCTTTTTGCTGCAATGGTAAATGGGAGTGTTTCCATAATTTCTCTTTCAGATTTTTCATCATTAGTGTATAGGAATGCAAGGGATTTCTGTCCATTAATTTTGTATCCTGCTACTTTACCAAATTCATTGATTAGCTCTAGTAGTTTTCTGGTAGCATCTTTAGGATTCTCTATGTATAGTATCATGTCATCTGCAAACAGTGACAGCTTTACTTCTTTTCCAATTTGTACTCCTTTTATTTCTCTTTCTTCTCTGATTTCTGTGGCTAAAACTTCCAAAACTATGTTGAATAAGAGTGCTGAGAGTGGGCAACCTTGTCTTGTTCCTGATCATAGTGGAAATGGTTTCAGTTTTTCACCATTGAGGACGATCTTGGCTGTGGGTTTGTCATGTATGGCCTTTATTATGTTGAGCTAATTCCCTCTATGCCTACTTTCTTGAGGGTGTTCTATCATAAATCAGTGTTGAATTTTGTCAAAAGCTTTTTGTGCATCTATTGAGATGATCATATGGTTTCTCTCCTTCAATTTGTTAATATGGTGTATCACATTGATTGATTTGCATATATTGAAGAATCCTTGCATTCCTGGGATAAACCCCACTTGATTATAGTGTATGATCCTTTTAACGTGCTGTTGGATTCTGTTTGCTAGTATTTTGTTGAGGATTTTTGCATCTATGTTCCTCAGTTATATTGGCCTATAGTTTTCTTTCTTTGTGACATTTTTGTCTGATTTTGGTATCAGAGTGATGGTGGCCTCATAGAATGAGTTTGGGAGTGTTTCTCCCTCTGCTGTATTTTGGAAGAGTTTGACAAGGATAGGTGTTAGCTCTTCTCTAAATGTTTGATAGAATTCGGCTGTGAAGCCATCTGGTTCTGGGCTTTTGCTCCTTGGAAGATTTTTAATCACAGTTTCAATTTCAGTGCTTGTGATTCGTCTGTTCATATTTTCTGTTTCTTCCTGGTTCAGTCTCGGAAGGTTGTGCATTTCTAAGAATTTGTCCATTTCTTCCAGGTTGTCCATTTTATTGGCATAGAGTTGCTTGTAGTAATCTCTCATAATCCTTTGTATTTCTGCAGTGCCAGTTGTTACTTCTCCTTTTTCATTTCTAATTCTATTGATTTGAGTCTTCTCCCTCTTTTTTTTCATAAGTCTGGCTAATGGCTTATCAATTTTGTTTATCTTCTCAAAGAACCAGCTTTTAATTTTATTGATCTTCGCTATTGTTTCCTTCATTTCTTTTTCATTTATTTCTGATCTGATCTTTATGATTTCTTTCCTTCTGCTAACTTTGGGGGTTTTTTGGTTCTTCTTTCTCTAATTGCTTTAGGGGTAAGGTTATTTTGTTTATTTGACATGTTTCTTTTTTCTTAAGGTAGGGTTGTATTGCTATAAACTTCCCTCTTATAACTGTTTTTGCTGCACCCCATAGGTTTGGGTTGTCGTGTTTTCACTGCCATTTGTTTCTAGGTATTTTTTGATTTCCTCTTTGATTTCTTCAGTGATGTCTGGATTATTAAGTAGTGTGTTGTTTAGTCTCCATGTATTGGTATTTCTTACAGATTTTTTCCTGTAATTAATATCTAGTCTCATACTGTTGTGGTCGGAAAAGATACTTGATATGATTTCAATTTTTGTAAATTTACCCAGGCTTGATTTGTGACCCAAGATATGACCTATCTTGGAGAATGTTTCATGAGCACTTGAGAAGAATGTGTATTGTGCTGTTTTTGGATGGAATGTCCTATAAATATCAATTAAGTCCATCTTGTTTAATGTATCATTTAAAGCTTGCATTTCCTTATTTATTTTCATTTTGGATGATCTGTCCATTGGTGAAAGTGGGCTGTTAAAGTCCCCTACTATGATTGTGTTACTGCCGATTTCCCCTTTTATGGCTGTTTGCATTTGCCTTATGTATTGAGGTGCTCCTATGTTGGGTGCATAAATATTTACAATTGTTACATCTTCCTCTTGGATTGATCCCTTGATCATTATGTAGTGTCCTTCTTTTTCTCTTGTAATAGTCATTGTTTTACAGTCTATTTTGTCTGACATGAGAATTGCTACTCCAGCTTTCTTTTGATTTCCATTTGCATGGAATATCTTTTTCCATCACCTCTCTTTCAGACTGTATGTGTCCCTGGGTCTGAAGTGGGTCTATTGTAGACAGCATATATATGGGTATTGTTTTTGTATCCATTCAGCCAGTCTATGTCTTTTGGTTGGAGCATTTATCCCATTTACATTTAAGGTAATTATCGATATGTATATTCCTATTACCATTTTCTTAATTGTTTTGGGTTTGTTATTGTAGGTCTTTTCCTTCCCTTGTGTTTCCTGCCTAGAGAAGTTCCTTTAGAATTTGTTGTAAACCTGGTTTGGTGGTGCTGAATTCTCTTAGCTTTTGCTTGCCTGTAAAACTTTTAATTTCTCCACCAAATCTGAATGAGATCCTTGCTGGGTAGAGTAATCTTGGTTGTAGTTTGTTCTCTTTCATCACTTTAAATATGTCCTGCCACTCCCTTCTGGCTTGCAGAGTTTCTGCTGAAAGATCAGCTGTTATCCTTATGGGGTTTCCCTTATGTGTTATTTGTTGTTTTTCTTTGCTGCTTTTAATATTTGTTCTTTGTATTTAATTTTTGATAGTCTGACTAATGTGTCTTGGCGTGGTTTTTCTTGGATTTATCCTGTATGGGACTCTCTGTGCTTCCTGGACTTGATTAACTATTTCCTTTCCCATATTAGGGAAGTTTTCACCTATAATCTCTTCCAATATTTTCTCAGTCCCTTTCTTTTTCTCTTCTTCTTCTGGGACCCCTATAATTCGAATGTTGGTGCCTTTAATGTTGTTCCAGATGTCTCTGAGACTGTCCTCCATTCTTTTCATTCTTTTTACTTTATTCTGCTCTGCAGTAGTTATTTCCCCTAATTTATCTTCCAGGTCACTTATCCGTTCTTCTGCCTCAGTTATTCTACTATTGATCGCTTCTAAAGAAGTTTTAGTTTCATTTATTGTGTTGTTCATCACTGTTCGTTTGCTCTTTAGTTCTTCTATGTCCTTGTTAAATGTTTCTTGTATTTTCTCCATTCTATTTCCAAGATTTTGGATCATCTTTACTATAATTATTCTGAATCCTTTTTCAGGTAGACTGCCTATTTCCTCTTCATTTGTTAGGTCTGGTGAGTTTTTACCTTGCTCCTTCATCTGCTGTGTGTTTCTCTGTCTTCTCATTTTGCTTTACTTACTGTGTTTGGGGTCTCCTTTTTGTAGGCTGCAGGTTCATAGTTCCCGTTGTTTTTGGTGTCTGTCCGCAGTGGCTAAGGTTGGTTCAGTGGGTTGTGTAGGCTTCCTGGTGGAGGGGACTAGTGCCTGTGTTCTGGTGGATGAGCCTGGATTTGTCTTTCTGCTGGGCAGGTCCAATTTTGGTGTTGTGTTTTTTGGTGTCTGTGACCTTATTATTTTTGGCAGCCTCTCTGCTAATGCGCAGGGTTAAGTTCCTGTCTTGCAAGTTTTTTAGCATAGGGTGTCCAGCACTATAGCTTGCTTGTTGTTGAGTGGAGCTGGGTCTTGGCATTGAGATGGAGATCTCTGGGAGATTTTCGCCATTTCATATTACGTGGAGCTGGGAGGTCTGTTGTGGACCAGTGTCCTGAACTTGGCTGTCCCACCTCAGTGGCACAGCCCTGACACCTGGCTGGCACACCAAGAGCCTGTCCTCCACATGGCTCAGAATAAAAGGGAGAAAGAAAGGAAAGAAAGAAAGAAGAAGATAAAATAAAATTATTAAAATAAAAAATAATTTTTAAGAAAAAAATTTTTGTAAATAATAAAAAAAAACGGACAGCCAGAACCCTAGGACAAATGGTAAAAGCAAAGCTATACAGACAAAATCACACAGAGAAGCATACACACACTCAGAAAAGGAGAAAAAGGGAAAAAAAAATATATATCGTTGCTCCTAATGTTGCTCCTATCGTTGCTCCTAACCTCCTCAGTTGGGGATGATTCATTGTCTATTCAGGTATTCCGCAGATGCAGGGTACATCAAATTGACTGTGGAGATTTAATCCGCTGCTCCTGAGCTGCTGGGAGAGATTTCCCTTTGTCTTCTTTGTTTGCACAGCTCCCTGGGTTCAGCTTTGGATTTGGCCCCGCCTCTGCGTGTAGGTCGCCTGAGGGCGTCTGTTCTTCGCTCAGACAGGACAGCGTTAAAGGAGTAGCTGATTCCGGGGCTCTGGCTCACTCAGGCTGGGGGGAGGGAGGGGTACGGAATGCAGAATGCGGGGCGAGCCTCGGTGGCAGAGGCCAGTGTGATGTTGCAACAGCCTGAGGTGCGCCATGTGTTCTTCCGGGGAAGCTGTCCCTGGGTCACGGGACCCTGGCAGTGACGGGCTGCACAGGCTCCCCGGAAGGGGGTTGTGGATAGTGACCTGCAAGAAGCTTGCACACAGGCTTCTTGGTGGCGGCAGCAGCAGTGTTAGTGTCTCATGCCCGTCTCTGGGGTCCGCGCTGATAGCCGTGGCTCACGCCCATCTCTGGAGCTCCTTTAAGCAGCGCTCTTAATCCCCTCTCCTCGCGCACCGGGAAACAAAGGGACAAGAAAAAGTCTCTTGCCTCTTCGGCAGGTCCAGACTTTCTCCCGGACTCCCTCCCGGCTAGCCGTGGCGCACTAACCCCTTCAGGCTGTGTTCACGCCGCCAACCCCAGTCCTCTCCCTGGGATCTAACCGAAGCCCGAGCCTCAGCTCCCAACCCTGCCCACCCCGGCGGGTGAGCAGACAAGCCTCTCAGGCTGGTGAGTGCTGGTCGGCCCTGATCCTCTGTGCGGGAATCTCTCCGCTTTGCCCTCCGCACCCCTTTTGGTGTGCTCTCCTCCGCGACTCCGAAGCTTTCCCCCTCCGCCACCCGCAGTCTCCGCCCGCGAAGGGGCTTCCTAGTGTGTGGAAACCTTTCCTCCTTCACAGCTCCCTCCCACTGGTGCAGGTCCTGTCCCTATTCTTTTGTCTCTGTTTATTCTTTTTTTCTTTTGCCCTACCCAGGTACGTGGGGAGTTTCTTGCCTTTTGGGACGTCTGAGGTCTTCTGCCAGCGTTCAGTAAGTGGTCTGTAGGAGTTGTTCCACATGTAGATGTATTTCTGATGTATTTGTGGTGATTTGAAGGTGATCTCTGCATCTTACTCTTCCGCCATCTTGAAGCTCCTCTCAAAGTCTTGCTGAAAGATTTAACAAGGGGTTAGGTCTGAGTGGTTCAATATGGTATCCAGTAACATGTAACTATTAAGTGATTCAAGTGAGTCTAAGGTGACAGAATAATTGAATTTAAATTTTGGGTTTTTTTAAATTGAAGTAAGGTTGATTTACAATATTGTATTAGTTCCAGCTGTACAGCAAAGTGATTCAGTTATACATACATGTAAGTTTTCCATTATAGGTTACTACAAGATATTTAGTATAGTTCTGTGTGCTATACAGTAGGTCCTTGTTGTTTATCTATTTTATATATAGTGGTGTGTAACTGTTAATCCCAAGCTCCTAATTTATTCCTCCCCCACCTTTCCCCTGTAGTAACCATAGGTTTGTTTTCTATGTTTATGAGTCTGTTTCTGTCTTATAAATAAGTTCATTTATGTCATTTTTTTACATTCCACATGTAAGTGATATCATATGATATTTGTCTTTGTGTGACAATTCACTAAGTATGATAATCTCTAGGTCCATCCATGTTGCTGCAAGTTACATTATTTCATTCTTTTTTTTATGGCTAAGCAGTATTCCATGGTATATATGTACCACATCTTCTTTATCCATTCATGTATCAATGGGCTTTTAGGTTTTTTCCATGTCTAGGTTATTGTAAATAATGCTGCTGTGAACATTGGGGTGCATGTATCTTTTTGAACTAGAGTTTTCATCTTTTCTAGACATATGCTCAGGACTGGGATTGTTGGATCACATAGTAACTCTATTTTTAGTTTTCTAAGGAAACTCCATACTGTTTTCCATAGTGCCTGCACCAATTTACATTCCCACCAACAGTGTAGGAGGGTTCCCTTTTCTCCACACCCTTGCCAGCACTTACTACTTGTAGACTTTTTGATGATGGCTATTCTGACCGTTGTGAGGTGATATCTCATTGTAGTTTTGATTTGCATTTCTCTAATAATTAAGGATGTTGAGCATCTTTTCATGAGCCTGTTGGCCATCTCTATGTCTTCTTTGGAGAAATGTCTATTTAGGTCTTATACCCATTTTTTAAAATTAATTAATTAATTTATTTATGGCTGTGTTGGGTCTTCGTTTCTGTGCGAGGGCTTTCTCTAGTGGTGGCAAGTGGGGGCCACTCTTCATCGTGGTGCGCGGGCCTCTCACCATCGCGGCCTCTCCCGTTGCGGAGCACAGGCTCCGGGCGCGCGGGCTCAGCGGCCATGGCTCACGGGCCCAGCCGCGCCGCGCCATGTGGGATCTTCCCGGACCGGGGCATGAACCCGTGTCCCCTGCATCGGCAGGCGGACTCTCAACCACTGTGTCACCAGGGAAACCCTATTTTAAATTGATTTTAAATTAATACTTGATTCAGTTATGGAATAATTTTAAGTATGTTTGGAACAATTTGGATATGTAAATTTATTCTTTAAAGTATAAATTTTATTAAATCTAAATACGGATCAAGTATTTCTGATAAAAATTTGGTGTCCAGATTTTGTAGATAAAGTATAAGAAAAAAAGATGGCAAAATATTGATATTTTAAAAATATTGAGTGCATGTTAAAATGATAATATTTGGGATATTGAGTGAAATAAAATATATTAAAATTATTTTCCCCTTTCTCTTTTTACTTTTTAAATATGGCTACTAGAACATTTAAAATTATGTACGTGGCTCATACCATATTGAACAGGGCAGGGCTAGAGTATGAAGGAGCTTATTTGCTCTGCTTAAATGTTTGGGCTTTATCCTGAAAGCAATGGGAAGAAACAGGATCGAATTTACATATTCCATATTTACCTACCAGAAAATTTACCCTGGCAGCAATTTTAAGGAAATGGATTTGAAGGAAATAAGACCAGAGCTATGGAGATCATTCAGCTGAAGAAACGTAGGCAAGAGAAAATCGTGGCATGAATAGTGGATGGCGGTGTGGATAGAGGAAGCAGGCATATTGTAGACTGCATATTGTAGACTGCATATTATAGATTGCATACTGAGCTAGATTTCCTCAGTAAGACTGAATGAGCAGTGTCCAGGTTGACTCTAGGCTATGAGGACTGGGGACCTGGATAGATTCTCTGGGACGAAGCCTAGAGGATGACGAATGGAACTTAATTTACGTGTCAGACTAAGTGCCACCCCTGATTCCTTCAGCTCATTTAATCAAATTGCACTGGCTCCCACAGCCAAAATATTGCTTTTAGGAACTACTAGCTTTCCTATACTTTCCCAAATATGCTCCGAAGCTAAGAAGCACAAAATTAAGTCCTGAAACTATCTCTCTCTACCTCTCCTTAAAAACAACAACAAACAATCCAGAAATCTTGCAATCTCGTCACTACCACTTGGTGAACATAGTTAACAGCCCTCATTTTGTACTCAAAGAGCTTCTGGAATGCAAAGGGAATATTTTAAAAATGAGGATGAAAGAGAAGGTTTGGGGGAGACATTCCTCCCCAAGGGAAGCAAGGCAGTTCCATGGAAACAACGGAGGCTTGGAGTCCAGACACATCTGTCCTTAGATCCTAGTTTTGCTCCTTTCCGGTTCTAACTCCTGGCACATGAAAGACTCACAGTGAATATCTGTTGAACAGATGCAGTTTACGTAACTCCTCCGAGCCTCAGTTTCCTGATCTGAATAAACGAGGCAATGATTTTCACTATGAAGAGTTGTTTTGCACATGAGATCAGCTTGTATATAGAGTCTGACACTTAAAACTCATTAGATGATATTTTTGATTACATCTTGGAATAAAATTAAAATATAAGGCAAAACTCAAACGTTGCGCATGACCCACTTTCCATTCAGACTACCGTTTTTCAGATTTCCAGGGCAAGGTGGACATGGCTGGCATATATCACCTAAATCATAAGGTGAACCTAAGCCCCAAACTCTTGTGAGCATCAACCTTCAGCTTTCTCTCCAGCAAGTCTCCAGGCAGCACAGTGGGATCACTACCATGGCTTTTGTTAATTGTCTTCTTTTCCTTGTCCTTCTCCCCCACCTCCATGCCCCCTGGGGAAGAAATCTTAGAAACTCAAAATGCTAAAAAGAGGACAAGAGGGATCTGAGCCAGAACAAAGGTGTTGGATTACCCACATACTCATTAACTAAAGTTGGCTGTTCCTGAAATGGCAGCTGACGCTATTGTGTATTAACTGAAAGGATCACCGCCTGTGACCTGCCCTCCTTTCCATGCTGAGTGTGCAGCAGCAGTCTCCAAGTTTTGCTTTTTGTCACAGCTTAACAAATATTTAGGCGTAAAGTACAAAAAGCAGGCCAATCACTCTTCTCTGTCATCTAAGAACAATACAACTCTTCTTCCCAAACATTTTGCAAGGAACTAACCCACTCTCACCCACTGGGCTGGAAAGGGGACACCTAAGAGCCATTAAGAAGTATGGGGCAGGCTGCACATCCAGTGAAATGGCCAAGAAATGGAAAGCTTGTCCAGACATTGGCATGATAACGTTCCCAGAGAAACAGGGTCCTGAACCTTTCATCCATCAAACCAGCGTTTGCAGAGTGGCTCTGTTGTATCCTCTTATGTCTGATCCCACTGGAAGATATGATCCGGGTCCTCGAGAACCTTATCATTTATCAAGATCAGCAAAACACACCCTTGAAAGAAACAGAAGTCAACTAAGCACTTAATGGGTGATATTGACTCCTAAGTGGAAGAAGTGTTTCCAGAAAGGAGAATCGATGCGGGCTGTTGATGCTGAAAAGGTGTACGTGAAGAGGATAGAGGTTAAGCGAGGCTATGAAGGGTGAGTGAGATTTCAGTAAAGAAGGAATGGAGGGAGGATGTTGGAAAGTTCTGATGTGTTTGGGGTGGGACTGGGGAGGGAGAGTCAGAGGTAAGCAGGTGCTGACAAGTAAAGTACATGCTACCCACTCAACATCCTCACCCTCACACTATATTTCACTCAGTCCTCTCCTCAGTTTCCCTCCTCTCTCAAGCCTCACCTCACACTTTTCTTTCGTTAACCTTAAATTCCCTCTCTTCAATATCTGTATCCACCACCCTTGCTCGTAAATGGACTTAAAATCACTTCTAATGTCTTGTGCATGGAATTCTTAGCTTCCAAACAAAAGTAAAGACCCTTGTGAGTTCCCAGCACAAGGCAGAACACATGCTCAGTGAATACTACCCAGGGGCTGAAATTGAATTTATTTCCTTCCACAGCAAGCCCCTGAGAGGACCAAAGAGTTCCATGGCTGCTGTCCTGGCATTCTGGAGAGACGTGGGGGACCGAATTTTGCTAAAAACTGCAAAAGAATCCTTAGGGGAGACAAGAGCTCTGAAATTGTAGGGTCATTTGATAGCTAGCATTGAAAGCACTCAGTTTGTCTGTCTCTCTGTTTCTTTTTCTTTCCTGCCTTCTCTTTATTTATTTAAATTTTTTTTTTCCAGAATTTTCCACAAGTGGGTTCATTCACAAAGAGAAAGCCAAGTTTTGGGTACAACACCTTCACAAAACAGAGGCCTTTGAAAACATTGGTCTGGATCCAGACACAATGCCCTTCCCCCCCCTCACTCCATCCCTAAATTACTCCCTATAATTTGTTCAGCTTGATGCTGCCCTGAGTGTCCAGGCGGTTGGGACCCTCAGCCCCTTTGGGACAAGAAGGGAAAGGCATCCTTCCTCTCCTCTCCTCTCAGAGGCTCTGAGGCAGCTGGCCCTCTGCCTGGCTATGCCAGAAAGTGGCATGACCACCAGGGTGACTGTGGTCAGCACAGGAAGAAAATCTCGGGTATTCACAGCTAAACTATGGTCTGAGAAGTGCTGGCGACTGAGGGTTGGCTGGGTAAAGGAGCGAGAATAGCAGCAGAAATGCACTCTTTGACTCTGCTTCTCCCCGAAACAGCCTCTGCAAGAACCAGAGAAAGGATCCCAATGTTCATGGCGGGGCTGGGCAGTGGCGGCTCCACGGTGAATGCCGGGGCCGGCTCAGCAGGGCTCTCCTTTGGGGTCTTCTTGAGGGTAGCAGCGATTCTCAAGGTCCTTCCCATGACATGGGAGTAGCCCCTAAGAAAGAGCCCCCTGGAGCCCAGGATTTTCCAGTCCAGTTGAAAATCCCAGATGCCTCTTCCACGGGAGACACTGTTCCCATTATTTCTGAGCTCTAGTCACATCAGCTTGTGCTGCGGAGGCCCTAGGACCTGCGTCACCGAGTTGAGTAAGGAATCTACCCATATTAGTTGGATTTTTTCTTTCAATTGCTCCTTTTCACAGTGGAACAGAAGTAGGGCAGGCTTCTCTCATGGTACCTGTGTCTGCCTCTGCATAACTAAACTTCTTCTGTCCTTAACTCACCGCCTTACGTGGGCCCTAAAGAGCTAGGAAACAGATAGGAAGTTCGCTCTTTCTCTTTCACCCCCTTTCTGTTTCATCTTGTTCTTTAAAACACATGAGCCTGGATGTGGACAAACATATTTGTAGCAGAAGCTTGCAGCCTGGGACCGGGTCATGTGCTCTATGCTCCTTCTTTATTTTTATTCACTTAAGAGAATCAGAAAAAGCACAGGAGGCCCTCAGGACATACAAATTAAATGTGGCAGCTAAAATTGGCATCTTCAGGAGCAGCTCAAGCAGGCTGGCACCCACCAAGCAAAGCATTTCAAAGAAGTTGAGGCTGCTTGGCCAAACTGAGGAACACCTTGGGGTGGGAGTAGGGGTGGCAGTTGAGAGGAAGCAAGCCCTCTCTCCTTAGAACTGAGCTTTGCACACTGTCCTCCAGCTAAAGAAAACAGGAGGGGGGCTCACTTATCCCCAGGCCTGCAACGTGGATGCTTGTTTTTTTCTTCCGTAAAGACTGATGTTTAAAGAAAATCCTCTGGCGGGCCGACTGCAGTTTTGTTGGTACCAGAGCAATAGAGCTCTTGGTTATAAATACGCGAAGCATAATGAAAAGATTACGGCTCCGTGGCCGGGGTGCAAATTGGTCTGGGTTGTTTACTGCCTGAGGAATGCCTTCCCTCCACCCGTCTCTCCCAGTGCAATCCCACACACAGAGGAGAGTCCACGAAGACAAAGACCTTTTCACATCCCATTTCTCTGCTTCCCAGAGCTTGCTCCATTGTGGACCTGGCCACGTCACCGTGAGGATCCACCCCTGGGCGGGAAGAGCAAGGTGGAAGGGAGGCAGTGAAGGAAACGGACTCCCTGATCCAGGACTGGCCAGTCTGTTGGGGGCCTCAGCGGGTTCTGTACGATGCCTGGCTCACACAGAGAGGGTTGGTATTGGACTAGCCATGGATTTGGGTCCGCTTCAATGATCTCTGAGAGATAAGGGGAGGACACTGAACTTTCCCAGTGTCCATGCTGGCATGGATGTACATCTTTAGGGCCAGGCTAAATCTGTTCTAGAAGAGGGTGACTGAATGGGTGATTAAATCCCAGGCTTGGAATCCTGGCTTTGTCATTTACGAGCCCTGGGTTCTTGGACACGTGACTTGGCCTCTTTCCCCACACTGGCTTTCTCTGCCCTGTGAAGTTAAAATGAGCCAAGGAGCACAAAGCCTCATGCCCGGGACATGGGACGTGCTTAGTCAGCGAAGGCTATCACCAGAGCACCAGATACCGGGGTGATGGGGAGTTAGGAATGGCCTTTCACTGTCTGTCCGCGGCTTCCCAGGACCCTGAGTTTACTTGAAATCTCTTTCCTGCCTTAGCTCTGCTGAAGCCTCTGGTTTCGGTCTCCCATCAGCCTGGGACTGCTACTACTTGCTGCTGTTCTTTTGCCAAATCTTAGAGTTCACCACTCTGTCTTCATGGGCAGCTTAGTATTTGAATCCTTCTCTTCTCCTGCCTTGTCACTTTCCTCAAGAAAATAACATCATATACCGCAGCCCGGAAATGAGGCAGAAGAGTTTCCTCACTCGATTCAGGGTTAGGCTTTAAATCTTTGCATTTGATCCCAGGGGTTTCCTCGGCTGGATCAGTGAGGCAATTTGCACACAGATGCCTAGCTTGTCTGTAAAAGCCAGGTCTGGAATTTAGTCTCCTAAGCATGAAAGAGATAAAGGGAAGATAATTCTATCAGAGCCCTGACGGTAAACAGTGGCGCGCTCAAACTGGATAATGTGAGGGCTTGATGCAAGGACTATTGACAAAGATGCGGGCAGGGCGTAGGGGAACCACAAGGGATAATGCAGTACCCCAGAGCAAGTAACAATGGGGATGGTTAGCACCTCTAAACCAGAAGGGGCCGGGAGAGGGGGCTGTTGCCAGAAGTGGATTCACAGAGCGGTGAGGAAGGGGCTGTTTGACAGAAGCTGTGACCCTCAGCTGAGGGATCCAGGCTTGGCAGCCCCACGAGACAGGAGCAGGGGGAATAGTGCCCCCAGCCTCGCTCTCCTCCCTTCTCTGTATCTCCTGCCCATGCAGAGCTCCCCTCTGGCTGAATCTGCTCAGGAGCTGGAAGGGATGAGACCCATGTGGGAATCCCTACTGGTCAGCCTTCCCTGCCGTGGGCAGAGAGCAGGGTAGAGAAGAGCACGTTAGGGAGACAGAAGACAAGAAGCCTTGTGTGTTGGAGCAGGGGTGCGGGGAGTGGGAATCAGTAATACACAGAAGACCTGCACTGATCTCAGTAAGTATAAAATCTGGATACCGTTGTCAGTGAGCCCTCACCCTCTCAACCTACAACCTACTGATTCCTACTAATTTCTCTCCCTCTCTCTCTCTCTCTAGCAAAATATCCAATTTCCATGGAACTATTTCTTCTTTTAAACAGGCTACAAGTTGTTTAATAATATATTATGAAATTTACAAATAATGAATAATTAAACTAGAGTAATCACAACAAAACAAAACACTGTATGGTAATAATATCAGTAAGACTTGCAGTAAGAAAGAGCCTTACTAGAATGTTTTTCCATATCGCTCATCTCCCTCCGGAAAGCTGAGGCATGTGAAGTACACCTATGCCCACCACCTTTCTCTTCTCAGTGCCCATCCATGAAGGAAGGAGACACAATGCTTCCAGCCCCTTAGTGCTTTCAGGACACGCTCAGTTACTTTTCCTTTGTGGCCACCATCAGGTCCATCAGACTCACTGATGCCAGCACTTTTCTCCTCCTTGCCTTCATGAAAACATTTGTCCTGTGTCCCATGCCTTAGAGACCATATTCTTCCAGAAAACTACTAAAATAACTTGTGAACAAGATTTTAGGTCCAACAGTACTTTCTGTGGTATCTTCTTTATTCAAACTTCTTTCGTATCTTTCCACCTCAGAGCTTGTCATTTTTAGTTGTCCTGTCTCTGGGGTTAACAGTGAAGAGCAGAACTTCTCTCTGGCCTCCTTTTTTCACCGTGTTGACTGAAGATTAAAATCCTTATATGGAAGTTTTCCTTAGGTTGGGTTCCCTGGAAACAGATTCCGAGGCAGAGAGTTGCAGGCCGAAAATTTATTGGGGAAGTGTCTTGGGAGCTGGATGTACCCATAAGAACCTGGGGAAGGTAGGACTGGGGAAGGCAGAAGCTGAGCCACAGAAGCGTCAGCCGTTCCTAGGGAAGCTCTGGAGCTGGGATGGACCTTCAGAGATGTCCTAATTGAGGCAAATGTAACAACATTTGCAGCTTCACATCAGCCAGTCATTGGCCACTAGCTGTCCCTGGGAGAGAGGAGAACCTTAGGTGAATTGGTACTCTGTAGCCAAGGACAATTCTTAGTGAGCCATGTAGCTATGACCTGTCAGCAGCTGATAGTCCTAAGACCCGGGGCACGCTGTTCCTGAAGAGAGGACCTTGACAGAGTCCCGCAGCATCCATTCTAGGCCACTCAGATCCACTTGCATCTCATAGTAATTTTGCCCCATCTGGAAACAGCATCTCCAGCGTTCTGGTTAGTCTTGTTTCTTGCTAAAATTTAGAAGCACTAATGGGATGAACAATAGCCCAACAGCTGCAGTTGACCTTTCATTCATAACTGATACTCATGGTCCTTATCCTCTACCACTTACCCTAGGTTTCTCTCACATTCAGCCAACACATCTACTTGTCCAGGTAGATCACGTAGTGGGGGTCCTAGACCCTCTTTGCTGAGTTACCAAGTCCTTCTCAGGCTGTGGCTGGTGCCTGTGCATAAGCCACTAAACCCAGGCATGGGAGCACCAAAAGACACCCATCCAAGGCCCTACAAGCAAAAAAGGCAAACCCATACCTGGAACGTGTGTCAATCCTAGTCAAGATAAACTACTCCTCCACCTAGAGTGGAAAAGATTCAAAAGAATTGATTTGATACCAAACTACTGACTGGTCTACTTGAGTGCCATATTGGAGACCCGCCATTACTCTGTCACAGGCAGGTTGGATGGACATTTAACAGCAACATTAGCTAAACCAGCCCTTGTAAGTGAGTATGCTGTTGGGCCCATGCATAAGCCTTCATCTCTGCCATCATGGCAGCTCTATTCATGAGTCCACTGTACAAGCATTGGGCTGAAGAGAACAGAGGCTGGATGACATCTACTAACAGAGCCACTTGGTTATTTAGTACCTCTTCTGCAGTGTATGCTATCTGGTAGAGCCACCATCACAGGCCCAGCCAAGTGCCTCCTTCCCAGACGTCTTTGTCCCCCATCTTTCAATTGTTCTCTTAAAAACCCTGGCACACTAGCCAGGCCATCTGCCACATGCTCTGCTTCCGAGGACCATTCCAGATACCACCTGTTCTAGGTGGGGTGCCCTGGAAACCAGACTCTGCGATAGAGTGCAGAAGGTTTATTTTGGAGTGCACTCAGGAGACACGTTTTTAAGAAACTGAGCAAGCAGAACTGGGGAGAGGGGCAAATTGAAGCAAGGAGTGCAGACTTTTTTTATTCTCGCATCAGTTAGTCGTTGGCCACAGGGTGCCCCAGTGAGGAGGTCATAATCTTAGATGAGACATATCTTCAGCAGAGGGCAATTCTTAGTAAGGGATATAACTATGTGTTGTCAAGAGAAAATATTTCCAGTAGCTTGGAGATGGTTATGTCAGTCCTGAAGAAGAAACTTAGGCAGTGAATCACAGTAGCCACTACAGTGTTAGACCATCAGTTTGTTCTAATTTAGGTTCAAGTTTCCTCTATTTCTGTGTAAGAAATTGCCCAAAACTTAGTGGCTTAAAACAATATGAACATTTATTATCACACAGTTTCTGTGGATCAGGGATTTAGGAGCAGCTTAACTGTGTGGTCCTGGATCAGGGTCTCTCACAGGTTGTAGAGAAGATGTTGGCTGAGCCTGCAATCCTCTGAAGGCTTGACTGAGGCTGGAGAATCCACTTTCACAATGACTCACAAATACTGCTTGCACATTGGTGATGGCTGTTGGCAAGAAGCCTCAATTCCTGGCCACATGAACCTTTCCATAATGCTGCTATGAGAGTCCTCATAACAGAGTGGCTGACTGATCCCTGGGCATGTGATCCAAGAGAGAGCAATGCAGAAGCCACAATGTCTTTTATGACCCAATCTCAAAAGTTATACACTGTCACATCTATAACTCCTTTTGGTAATCACATTGTCCCTATTCATTGTGGAAAGATGCTATACAAGGGCATGAATACCGGAAGGCAAAGACCATTGGGGTCATTTTGGAGACTAGTTACAACAAAGAGATAGCTAGTCTACCTCTACTTCACAAATCTAGACGTCTTGAACCAAAGGTCCTTCTGTCAAATGCTCATGTCATTTTAATATTAACTCAGTGTCTAAGAAGGGTGGGGGCTAAAGAGCTATGAATAGCCAGGACTTGAAGGTGGTTGGAATCCATCACTTCCCTCCCTGCTACATTGTTTAATAAAGTACATGCAACTATGTTTCCAGAAAGCAATCCATCACCATAATAATATTCTTGTGCTGCAGATTATACCAACATTTAAAATATATTATTTATTGCCCTAGAAATAGGTTGAAAAGTCATATTATTGTGCTCAAAGAGCTTGTGCCAAAAAAATCGCATTGCTTCTGATTGGGGTCTTCTCACATTTTCCAGGATTCTGTAGAAAAGCTTATATATCATCATCTTGGAAATCCAAACACTAAATAGTGGTCTTATGATTATTTTACACTTTTATTCAAGACAAAGTATCTAAGTTAATGATTGGTGACTACGTGCATAAACAATTATTAAGGCCTGTTAGCTAGTGCTCCAAAGGTAAAGAGCTAAACTTGGCTTGAGAGACACTACAAAGAAAGAAAAATACATGGTTCCTGCTCTTAAAGACATTGGTATCATGTGAGGGAGATAGCACAAACCCATAATGATCTCATAAGAACTAAACAGATGTAGAAACCAAACTGGAAACTTCTAAGGAAACAAAATTTTAGCAAAGTTCTCTCTGGCCTCCATTGATCATCAAACACTTTTCTAACCTAGAAACAAGCCCAATTTGAAAATTGAAGAGCAAATCCCTCCTGCTAGCTTTATGTCAGGGATGAAATGGAAGAGGCGAGGAGGGGTCTGTAGTCCTTATTGCCCGTCACCTTAGTGGCCCAGAGGAGTCAACCCCAGCTATAAATGGAACGTTGCCTCCAAGATGCCCTCTCTACCCACCAGATCACACCACATCCCCTTGACTGAGGGATGCCCTTTTGCCCAAGGCTGTAATTCATTTCCATGACTACCAGGAAGGCCAGAACAACACATTCCTCCCAACAGGAGCTACATTTATTTTGTAGGTAGAAAATCAACATCCTTTATTTTGTGGAGACGTGTACAATTGGTTTAAAAGCATTGTACTCAGGTCTGATAGGAAAAGTCTATGTGACCTGAACTTAGCTGACATGCTGGGCTTGGAATCAAGTGGACGGAGATCTTTCATTTATTTACTCACCCATTCAACAAATTTATTGCTCATGCAGGTACTGTGTTAGGCAAGGAGAACATAGAGCTTAAAAGAATAAATAAATAAAAGAGTCCCTGTTTTAAGATCCTCAAGTTTAAAGGGAAAATAGACAAATATGATATTAATTCATAAACCCTGTGATAGAAATGTGCGATGAGCTTTGGGAGAAAAAGCTTAGAATTTGTTAGGTAAAGATAGGGAAGAAAATGTGCTCTAAGCAAAAGAAACAACATTTTCTAAGACACAGAAACCAGAAAGAACATGATTTGTTCAGTTAATTGCTAACTCTAGCTGGACTTTGGGGAATTTGTGGGGAACAGGTAAGAGATAAAGCTGACAAAAGTCTGATCTGGACAGATTTGGCGAGCCTTGTCTAAGAGTTAGGGTTTATTCTGAAGGTAGTTTAGAGCTTCTGAAAGATGTTAAGTGGAGTGCAATGATTATATTTGCTAAAAAAAAAAATCACTCTGGGAACAGTAAAGAAGAAGGATAAGAATGGATCAGAATGGATCCCCAGGGAATTCCCACATTTATGAGGGAAAACAGAGCCAAGAGGAAAACCGAGATGGAGTAGTCAAAGGATTAAGAGGAAATCCAAGTGAGAGTGGTTTTGTGGACTAGAAGGAGAGTATTTCAAGTAGGGAGAGACAAGAGCATCCAATGCCATACAGAGAATAAAGAAGGCAAGGATTGAAGTATGTCCATTAGAGTAGCAACCAGGAAGGCATTAGAGACGTTAGTGAGAGGAATTTTGTGAAGTGGGAGAGGTAGACTGTGGGTAAGGGGAAAATGGGAGCCAGGAAGAAGAGACAGAGAGGACCACCTTTTTAAACATCCTGGCTCTGAAGGGATGAAAGTCCCTCATTAGAGGAAACATGCAATGCAAGGATTTTATTCTATTTTTTTTTGAAGATCAGGGAGATTTGAGCATATTCCCATGTGAGTGAAAGATACAGGAAAGCGCAGGTAATTAAAGGGGCAAATTCCTGAAGATGTGGGAAGGAACAGGATCTAGGGCATGGTCGCAGGGCTTTGCCTGAGACTAAAGACACCTCTTCCATGGTCTAATGAGAGTGCGGGGGAAAGATGGCAGTGCTGAAGTAGAGGGGTCTCCCTCTGACACTTCTGCTGCTGTCTGTGAAGTAGAGAATAAGGTCTCTGCTGGGAGTGTAGGGGCAGGTGTTGGTGGGCTTGAAGACTTGGGACAGGTAGAACAGTTGGAAATAGGTACTGTGGAGAGTGGGAGAGAGAGCCTGTCTAGGTGAACTTGGAAGAAGTCTTGTGTTAAGAGGAGGGCTTCTCTCCTCTGATATGGGAGGAAAGAGAAAGTCTGGTGCTGCGAGATTCTCTGATGTCGGGGAATTCAGGTAACTTCCCAGTCTTCCTTCTTCCTTGTGTGAATTCTCTCTGAGGTTTCTCCCATGTTAGCTCTCAGTTCTGTTTCTTTTCTTACTCCTTTAAAAAAAAAAGTAACTATACATCAACAAACTGGCAGTGTGTCATAACTGAGGGGAGACTGCCCTTCCTCTCTATGTGCCTGAAATAACGAAGTGATTCAGCTTCTGGTGTATTTATTAGAGTCCAGTTAACTTCCATGAAAATAGAATCTATTGTACCATCTTTATATATTTAAACCTTTAGTGACAGCAACTCCTGGAACACATCCAGTGCAAAGCCCTGGCAAGGCCCTCAATCTACGACAATGCTTGTTTTCTGAACACGATAGATAGTTGCACTCAACTCAATAGGCATTTAGGAAGCAACATCCGTGTACCTGCAACTATCTCGTCAAATCTAGATAAAATTCTCCTGTTTTGTTTGGGGCACAAATAACAACTCTATGTCATCGTGTATCTCATTTATGGAAACTTCTATAACCACAGTAATGGTATAACTCTTAGAAGTTTATTTTCGACAATTCTTTCTTCCAAAATTCTTCCATGATTTAAAAACAAAACAAGAACACACACACAAACAAAATTCAAGCCCTCCTCTAGCTAATTACTGCTCACTCTGATACCCCAAGCGCTGAAATGGGGGGAAAGGCTTGAAGATGAGATCAGTTTGTGAGAATGGAGAAGAAAATAATAAACTCAAATCCCTCAAGCAATTATTTCTCAGAAACAAAACTTGTGTCTCTTTGGCCTTGCTTTTATTTTGGGAAACGCAGAAGCCCTGGGCAGGGGTGGCCTTTCCTTTGACTTGGTGTTTGGGCCATTCCCACTGAGAGCTCAGGCAACTGGTTCTCCTCCCCCCAGAGCTATTACCCTTTCATTTGGAGAGCCTGACACCTCATCATGGTGGGAAGTTGGGACAATCACTCCGCTTGTGCAGCCAGCACTTTCTCATTTTAATTATACTACAGGGAGAAGCCTGCAGCTCGCTGCCTTCAGTCCAAGGGCAGGATTGGAGAATGGGCTCTTCTGCTTTTCTCCTTCTGATGACCTGGGCTCTATTGTTCAAGGACCACATCCTTTCAAAACATTTTACATTAGCAGCCATACTCCATATCATTTATCTAGTCATTTGTTGAGTTTACCCTCTGTCTTCCTGTGAAACTGTACCACCAAGAAGAGGGCATTAGGCCTCTTTTCTTTACTCCTATTTCCCCAGTACCTGGAACAAGTAGGTGCTCAGTAAGTATTTGCTCAATAAGTATTTGAGTTAATTAAATGAGAATTAAACTGAAAGAACTCATGTTGATTCTCTTTCCACAATCATATATTCCCAGAGGTAAGAATGGTGAGGACTTGGACTTTGATTCCTCAGCATCTGTAAACTATGAAGTTCCCAGCTTAAATGGTGGAATAAAGTTTTCTCTCCCTTGAAACTCATGGCTAGAAGTATGAGGATTGTTATAACTCCTGCCTCTTCCAAACGAGGCTGAAGAGACCTGTGGGTGGCTGTTCATGTCACTCTCATGGGATGAATAACTGGTGTTTTGGGTAATGCCAGCAGCATTACAGAGTCATACATTTTGAGCCACTTTCTAGAAGGGTTTAGCCTATGGAATCCTTATATATTTCTAAAATCAAACTATGTTGGCTCTTATTGGGATAATCATACACATTATTTTTCAAATGGGATACTTAGAGATTGAAAGGGGAAGCTATTAATTACACTGGACAAAAGACATAAATTGGGACTTGCCTAGAAAAACCAGGTTGAGTATATGATTACTTAGTAATTGGAATTTATTTATAAGACTTTTAGAAGCGTGAGGTCCGTGGAGAGCAAAACATATTAAAGTGGAGGGATGAAGCCTTTAAGAAGTCTTTCTTCTTCTGCTATTGGGCACAGTTTTTCACAAATTATCCCAGGTAGGAAAGACCAATCCTCCATCACTGTTGGGAACCTCTCCCATCTCAACAAGTCCCTTGATACTCACACTTTCTATCCACATAAATCGTGCATACTTGTTGTGAAGCCAGAAACGCCAGCTATGAGCAATTAGGAACAACCACCTTTTTTTTTCCCCTTGAGCCAAATAATTCCAAGGCCTTTATATCAGTTTCCTTCTTATGTTATTTTCCAGTCACTTTATCAGATTTCCTGGTCTCCTCTGTGCCTTTTCCAAGGTTCTCTTCGGGTGCCCCTACATCTGATACCCAGAATCAAGCCCAGTACTGCAGGAAGGATCTGGCCGACTGGATTTACAACCGTACCATAGCTGCGAAAACGATCTCGCAAGGGAATGCAGCGCTGGTTCTCAGCCTCTGTTACAGGTCAACATTCATCTCTGAACATTCCTTTAAGAATTTAAAGCCTACCAGTGCTACCTGTTAGGCCCTGACCACACTGTCATCTCCCAGACAGCAGCAGCTTGTTCTGGAGTAATCTCTCAGTAACGAGCTACCACAAAGACCTCTAAGCTTATCTTGTCTAAACATGAGATGTGAACGACTTTGTTAATTTTGCCGTTGTAGAGTACTCCTTTCACAGGCATTTTGCACAGGAAAAAGTGAGCAGGTACTTGAATGCCACAAACAATGTTGAGAATGTGGGAACTGTCTCACGCTGCTGGGACAGTCAGCGCCCAGGAGGCCCGCCTGGCAAGAGGAACACGATGGTTGAATGCACGCATTGTGTCATCCTTGATTCTTGCTTGGCCGACCCCGACACGCAGACTCCAAGACTGACAGGGCCTAAAGGGCCCCTCCAGGTGGGCAAATGCACCCCCCTCACCTTATGAATGACAAGACTGGACGGCAGGTTCTTCCTGTCAAGACAGGCCTTAGAGAGGATGGAACAATGTGTCTCTAAACATCATTTGGGGTTTTAGTCAAGTCCGTGCCTCTTTCATCTGATATGATTTCTTCCAAAAAGCAAGAGCTGTTCCTAACTTCCGGATCTCTTTCAACACAGTTGCTTTAATAAGGAACAAAAGAAAAATGAGTTTAACATCTCTTTACACTGAAATCTTCTATGGGGGAGATAAATCAAGCACTCCTCATTTCTATTCAAGCTTCAACAAGCTGCAAAACATTGACTCTTACCTCCACCTGGAAAAGTTTGGGGAGAGTTGAACTATCTCACAAGACTGAGGGGAGCTTGTTATTTAAAGGATCCCTGCAGAAATCTTTCTGTAAAAGAAAGAATTCCTCATTCCATCCTCTTTTCTTTCTTTCTTTGATGTTTTGTAAATTATATTTTCGGAGATTGTGGCTGGGCAAAGTGAAGACTGTTTGTACTTTCAAAGTCTGGAGTTTATACTAAAAATAATTGGTATTAGACCAAAGGATGTGGAGGTATGTTTCCCTTCCACATGGGCTCTCCTTCTGAAGAGGGTTATATCCATCCCTGTGCGCCACCCTTCCCACGCTCAATTCAAAGCCAATAATTGTAGTAACAATCATTTTCATTGTATGCCTTCCCTATCATTCTTAGCTTCTGTGGGCAGATATCTGAAAACCGGGCTTTGCTTGGTCAGTCACACAAACTGAAAGTACATTTTTGTCCTGTCATTGACCGATAGCTTATTCCTGACAGCAAGAATGACCCCAGATCTTGTCAGAAATAGAAACACAGAAATTGAAATCATGTGGCCTCCCTCTGTAGAGGTTTTAAATGGGGCCAGGAAGGAACAGGCTTCATCCTTGAGGGGCGTTTCACCTCCAGGAGCCCAATCTCTCACTCAAAAATATCTGGTATTTATCGGGCAATAAACTAGCAATTGCAATTAAGTCCAGCAAATGCTGATGACTCTTCATTTTACATTCTTAATATCGACACTATATTCTGACAGACCAGGTCCAGGAAGTCTCCCCAGCTTGACTGAATCAGATTCATGGGGATTTCTGTGCTTGGCTATAAGCTGAAGTGCATTTCCCCCCTTCCTTCCTTCCTTCCCTCCTTCCTTCCTTCCTTTCTTCTTTCCTTCTTTCCTTCCTTCACCCCTTCCTTCCCTCCTTCCCCCTTCCTTCCTTCCTTCCTACCTTCCTTCCCCCCTTCCTTCCTTCTTTCCTTTCCCCTCCCTTCCTTCCTACCTTCCTTCCCCCCTTCCTCACTTCCTTCCTCCCTTCCCTCCTTCCCCCTTCCCTCCTTCCTTCCCTCCTTTCTTCCTTCCTTCCTTCCTTCTCTCTCTCTCTCCTTTCCTTCTTTGCACTTTTTTGGAAGAGAAAATTGAGGTGATGGACAGTGACCAGAAGGGAACTCCAGCCTTTGGAAAACATTGTTAGGGATGTGGTAACAAGAGAATTTGTCAAACTCTACGGAGGCCAGCTGAAGCCAAAGTTATGGATTGATTCCTTTTATTTTCTCTAGAATAAAAATACTTAGAAGGCAGAGAGCAGATCCCTTCTATATGAGATACAATATTAGTAGATTGTGGGAGGTTGATAAACGAAGTTAGCTGAAGTTTAATAGCATTTGTTAGTAGCCTCCCAGGCTCCCATATATACTAATTTGACCTTCCCAATTTCGATCTGAGAATTCATATCATCCCAGGGAAGCTAGTCTCAACTAATCCATGTAGCCAATCTCCTTTCTACGGGGATCACTGGGGCGAACGTGCAACTTAAGCTAGTCCAACAGATTCTAAGGACTTCTGTTGGGAATGCTGGGACAAAGATGCTCTCTCCTCTGGATATGAACAAGGATTCACATGTTATATAACAGAAGCTGCTTGCAGCCATCCTGTGACAGAAAGTATCACAGGATAAAGCCAATTTCATGGGAGGCAAAGCAGACAGAAAGAAATCAGGTCCATTTTGGCATCCTTGAGCCACTGGATTGAACTGTACTTGAAACCAAACCTACAGCTAGATTTTTCGGTTATGTTGAGCCAATAAATCCCTTTCACTGTTTAAGCTGAGGTGAGTTGAATTTTCCTGTATACACAACCCAAATATTTTTAATTTAGAAAATCCACATCTTTGACTAAAGGAAACAATGTGGGGCAGGATGGTACACACACACACACACACACACACAGAAAGAGAGAGAGAAAGAGAGAGAGAGAGCACTTGGTCTCTGCACAATGCATTAGAATTCTTTGGGGAATACACACTGTGTAAGACACACCCTTAACTTGGTAGTCTAACTGTAAAATAAAATCAATGCACATGTTCAGTATTAGAAACTAATATGCAAATGGCATGCAGTGGTACAAAATGGAGTGCTCCCAGAGAGGGGGGAAGGTCAATGAAAGAGGATGAGAGGCTTCACGGAGGAGGAGAGATTTAGGCAAGCACATGTGGGAGACAGCTGGATGAAGAAGAGAAAAATAAGGTGAGAACGTGAGCCAAGAGACCCTGAGCGCTAACGCACCTTTAAAGGATTGTGACCCCCGAAGCCCCAAGCTCCATCAGTTTGCTTTGTATACTATTCAGCATGGTTTCTGGTGATGCGATAATAATAAGCTGAAACTGACCCTTTACTAAGAAAACCAATATAAGCTCTCTCTGGGCGCACACCACCACTTTCCCATGTGCAAAAGTCTAGGTGAAATTCAGCTGTCTAGGCTCTTCCCTTTCAGTTCCCTGCATAATTTCTGCCTCTGAGTTACAGGAAATTTCTTTCTGAAAAGCCATTTGGAGACAGATTGTAATATAATGCTCTCAAGCATTCCACTGTAACGATCGATAAAGGCAGCACTCCCTGCAGAAATAATCAAACACAGGATGGGATCTAATATGCACAGAGCTGATGTTTTAACTAGACTCAAGAAATTCACTGACTCTTTGCTCGAAGCTGTGGCCCGGTTCATCTTCCTGCCTTTGTCTTATATTTTTATATACTTTTAAGGTCAAGCTTTTTGAAGTAGCTTATAGTTATTTTATTCTATTTTAGTTGTTCAAGGCTGCAACCAAGGTCAAATCTACATAAAAATAAGCATGCCAGCAACCAGCAGAGTCTGTTATTCTAGGAAGAAATAACATGGCATCGTGACCCTGGGTCCCCCATGCGCCCTCCTCACACTCTCCCTTTGACTCTTTAAGGAAGAGGCTGAATGCTCATGGCTAGTATGTGCCAAGTAAACCAGAAGTGCTTTCTTGGAGAAGATAAGCTTTTCTAGTAAAAACACATCCTGTCCATACTGAATCACCATGGAGTGGAGGATGGGAGATCGTGGCGGGACATCATTTTCATTCTATTAACTGGATTAGGAACAAGATGAAAAACAGTGTCTCTCGTTCTTTGTCTTCTCACCATGACTGTGTTTGCCTTCCCTTTCTGGAACTGTTCTCTGTGGATATGTCCCACGATCATCAGATCAATGTTCTGAGCTTGTGCTTAAAAACCACCTTTGGAGGATGCTAAATGCATCTTAAATAATAATGAGTCATAAACAACAACAACACCCTCTGCATACGATTTAAAGAAAATCATTCTCACTACGATGGTTGTTTTTAAATCTTTAGAAAATGTGAAGGAACTTATATTATAGTAACAAAGAAATAGGATCCTTCAAATATTCCTGAGCTCAAGGCAGCATTCAGAGCTTTGACAAAGGGATTTTGGTGTTATCTTGGCATCACTACAATTTATTAAATGGATGTTACTCTTCCCACCATCCCACCCATGGTGGCCCCCGCCCCCTACATATTCATATAATTATAGAATTAGAGGAGGACGGTGATATCAGAGCCCTGTATGACTGAACTGGGATCGGAGATGTTCAAGAACGTAATGGCAGTGCAAGCATTTATTCTCGTGGGAGTAGGTTTATCAAGAAAGTGTCATTTGCCCCAGGCGGTTGAGAGGCCAGTACCTCTTCAAAAGTACTAAAGACATTAAAGACCCATTCCTACTACTCGGCAATGAAAAGGAATGAACTGTTGACACTCAGTACAACATCGATGAAGATCAGAATAATTATGCTCAATGGAAGTAGTCAGATTCCATTTATACAAATTCTCAGAAAATGTAAACTACTCCACAGCGATAGAAAGTAGATCAGTGGTTGTCTGGGGGAGGGAGGAAATGCAAGTAGGGGCACAAGAAAACTTTTCAAGTTGAATCATACAATCATTATATTAATTGTCAACTAAAAAATTGGCACTTGCCATCCACCTCTACGAGAATTAAATCACGAGCTGCTACAGCCGCTGCCCTTCAACATCCCCTGAAAGGAGTTCAGGGTGGAGATCAGGAATGAGGCACTCTGTGCTCTGGGAAAAAGTGGCAGAACAGGTCTTCAGATACTTAGATATTTTCAGAAGCAGATTTGATGAGCCCAATTCTTGCATCTCCTCTTATCTAGAAAAGCACTAAAATCATGAATGATGACGCCTGCTCCTCGTGACCAGCAGCAAGTCTCTGCCAAACCGTGTGCTTGACTGCACATCCCCCTTCACCAAAATCATACACGGCACTGGACCTTCCCCCTACCTCTTTGGAGCGGCTCCTCAGAGCTCTTTGAAATGCTGTCTCCCAGGCTATAGTCCTCATTTTGCCCCAAATAAAACTTAACTCACGACTCTCACGTTGTGCTTTTTTTTTTTTCAGTCAACAAATTGTGGTGATGTTTTTACAGGTGTATTCATACCTCAAAATGTATCAAATTATACACTTTAAATGGGTGCACTTTATTGTTTGGTACCTCAATAAAGCTGTTTTTGAAATGCAGTGATGGAACAAATAGACAACAGGGGATGAGGGAATGATGAGAGAAAAAAAAGTGAGGGGCTATTTCTCCTAGTGCAGCCCAGACACTTTTATTGGGGTGCAGTTCCTTCCAGTTTCAACCTAGTGTCTCAAAAATGAATTCTTGTCCTGATACTTTATATCTCTAGAAAAGAACCTTACCTAAACCACAGCAAATGGATTACAAGATAACCACTTGTAACTAATTCATTTATTTCAACATCTAAAGAAATCCTCTCTTACTTTTTGGATATATCTTATCACCTACACACCGTATATACATTAATAATATCTTTCTTCTGGATACTTAATACTCCTTTTTTATATATATATAAATTTATTTATTTATATATGGCTGTGTTGGGTCTTCGTTGCTGTGTGTGAACTTTCTCTAGTTGCGGTGAGTGGGGGCTACTCTTCGTTGCTGTGCGTGGGCTTCTCATTGTCGTGGCTTCTCTTGTTGCGAAGCACAGGGTCTAGGCGCACGGGCTTCAGTAGTTGTGGCACGCGGGCTCGGCAGTTGTGGCTTGCGGGCTCTAGAGTGCAGGCTCAGTAGTTATGGCTCAGGGGCTTAGTTGCTCCGCGGCATGTGGGATCTTCCCAGACCAGGGCTCGAACCCGTGTCCCCTGCATTGGCAGGTGGATTCTTAACCACTGCGCCACCAGGGAAGCCCGTGGATACCTAATACTCCTTATTGGTTGCCGTAAGCGTTTTGATGGGAAAGGTTTTACAATGCTCAGTCCTTAAATAATACATGTAATTGTGGGAAAATAAATGGGCACTTGGATGACTGACTTGGTTCCTCCAAAAAAAAAAAAAAATCTGTGGCAGGGAAGAAAAAGATAAACACAGATGGAAGATATGTAATAAGCAAGTGCAATGAGAGGCCCTTGATGGGATGATTGTTGAATCAAATCAATTGTAAATAGACTTCTTTGTAACAACTGGGAGCTTTTAGGTATAGCGAGTGGGAAATGATATTAAAGAGTTTCATGAGCGGGAAAATGGCATGGCTGCACATGAAAATATCTACAGTGCTTAGAGCTGCGTACAGAAGTACCAGGGGGAGATATGACTGAGGCCTGGGATTTGCCTTAAAATTCTTTAGCTGAGAAAAGTGGGGAAGGCATGGAGCAACTGTGGCAAAACTCTTAATAACTGTTGAATCTGGGTGATGGCATTGGGGGATTCAGTAAACTATTCTTTTTCCTTTTGTATATATTTGAATGTTTCAAAATGAAACATTTTTCAAGAATTTGTTAAAGGACTTCTTACATTTAGAAAGAGGAGAGGGGCATGAATTCAAGAGGTGACCAAAGAAGAAAGGAAAGAATTGACCTGCGAATGAGCAGAGGGATTGAGAGAGTGGGAGTTGCGGTGGGTGGGCTGTTGGGTGGTGGGTACGGAACTGCCTCAAGTCTATTTCTAGACTAGAAATACAGCCTGCCTGAGTGACATTGGAAAAACTGGAGAAACTGCTTGACCTCCCAGGTGTGTGAGAGGAGTAATGGCCTTGTCTGCAGCCCCAGTGGATGCACTGAGTTATTCAAGGGCCTCATATTCTTCCAACTGCCCTTCTGAGCTATGAGGGCTCTGTCCTCTCCAAACTGCTCCTGGATCAGATGACAGGAGGCCAGCCCGCAGGTTCTGCTCCTGTCGCCAGTGACGTTGATTTTCCAGGAGCCACGTAATCTCAGAAACACTACCATTTTCTCTGATGCATTTGAAGTTGGAAATCCATCTCTCTGTCTTGGGGCTCTTTATCCCTTGTGGTCCCCCTCCCAGTGGTACCACAGACAAGGACCAGGCGACAAGAAAAAGTGAGATGACCCCAAACAAGCTCTCCCTCTACGTTTACAGGGCAAACCATGACTTCTCAAGGCCCACAAATTATAGGGAGAGAAAGGGTGGAAAAATCCAAGAAAAAAACACCCAACCATACCACCCATAAGAACATGCCAGATGGGAGGGGAAGATGACTGTAATTCTACTGGGTTTCAAATGTATTTATTTAGTTCAGTCATTTATGAAACAAAACCCAGAAATTCCAGGCATCTCTCCTAAACAAAAGAACCACTAATGTTTGTTTCTGGTCAGCATGTAAAACTTGGTTAGAACCCAAATGTTAGACATGGGTTCCTAAGGAAGGTCCCTCACAGCCAGGCCTCAGATATGGAAGGCCTGCCATGCACATTCTTATCGAGCTGTCAGAGTTCAACACAGAGTTACCAACAACTGGAAAAACATTCAAGAGATGTTCTTCCTACCTATGTCAAGGGGAAACTTCCTCCAGAACAGTCACCAAAAAAGAAGTAAAGGTAATTATTCAAACCAGAGCACTGCTCCATTTTCTCACTGCCCCGAGCCCCCCAAAGAAATCTTCATTCAGACTATGCAGATTCTACAATGTTATCAGTCATCAACAGATTTCAACCTTCCTTGAAAGTGCTTCCAATTGTTTCAGTGGCTAAAACAACCTAAATCAACACTGGATATAGCAAAGAAAACAAACCACTTATAAACGTTCTCATACCTGCCAAAACTGGAAAGCTATAAATAGGGCAAACACTGTTCAAAAATATTTCTCAGGGAGAAAACAGGCGGAAAAGAGTGAATAATTTTTAAAGAAGGATTTTTTTTTAGTTAGTTCATTTTGCAACTTGGAATTTCTGTGGCCATAAGGAAGGGAGGAAAACATAACTCAGCCATGGTAATATGTTTCCTACACCCATAGGATGTTAAAATGCTGTCAGCTTGATGGAAGCAATCACATGGCATACGATATTGATAGAGTGTTTCAGTCAGTGTGTCAGTTCTCCTATAGCTTCTGAGAGAAAGCAATCTTTTTAATACCATTATTAGCCCTTTTGTACTTTTAAGAAAATAAGCTGTTTTCTTCCCAGAGAAACCTTAGTTTGTCAAGGTCGTTTAACTACTAAACCAGAATGAAGGTTCAAATAATACTGAATTGACCAACTCTCTCATTAATCATGCAATCTGTTGTATTTGTTTTGCAAGCATTTAACTCTATTGTTAAGTGGTCACTATTGTAGTTCTAAGGACCAGAAATCTTTGGAGTTGAATTATTTTAAGTTGGAATCTTGCTTCTGCCATTACTAGCTGTGTAAGCCGGGGTAAATTCTTAAACTCAACCTGCTTTGGTTATTCCAGAAGTGCCCCATGTGGCTTGCTTCTTAGAACCTTGTGATTAGTTGATCTGGCTACTGATTCAATGATTGAAAATAAGTCTATTTAGGGGAAAAGTCTGAGGGGATAAAATTATGTCTTTTGTGTGCAGAATACTACCACACCACTAATTTTCTCTTCTGTAAATTGAAAATTAAATGAAATAGCGTATGTAAAGTGCTCAACATAATGTGTGGCAATACAAGTATTCAGTAAATGATGTAGTTATTGTTAATAAATACCTTCTGATTAGAATTACAGATCCATCATTTCCTAGATTAAAAGGACTTCATTTATATGTACATATATGAATATAAGATGACAATAAATGCGATATACATGTAAATGACACCATTTTTCCAAGGGACGGTTTGATCCAAAAATGCTGGTGAAGCCAGGAACTTCATCTTCCTCCTCTACAGCCCAGCCTTGGCAACCCTGCTTCAAAATAGATGCTTTGTTCATTCTTTCACTAGTTTCCTCCCTTCTGTTTGGAATCTGAAATATTCTTTTTTTGGTTTCTGACCCTATGAAGCAGAAGAGCTACCAGACCAAGAGTATTCAGAGCCTGGTATTAAATCCTGAGGTGGCCCTGCCTTTATATGTGAAACTGCAACCTTGCTGCAGACCCTGAAGGACTTGTCACTCTAGGAAATGTTTCTCAAGGTCAAAAAGAAAATCAACAGGACTAAAGACTGACTATGGACCCCAGCATGTTGAGCTGTTTCATTCCTTTTGAGGGGCATTTTTAGAAACATGCCATTGCTTAATTTACGTAAGAAATACATACTGTGTGTGGTCCCCCAATATGCATATGGGCTACCCATGTGTAGGTTTTAATATTGTTTTTCGTTCTTTCTTATCTCAAGGTCTATATGTCCTAGAAAAGCATATAGGCTTTGTTGGGTGGGAAGGCTTTGTTTCTACTAAGCGAGCTGCTCTTCCAGAAGAGACGGGTAAAGAGATGTGTTATCTGGGTCCCCTGAGAAGCAGATGCCACGATGGGATTAAACATGCTAGGATTTAATAGGGGAAATTTCCGTGACAGACCACATGTAGGCAGCCGATGTGGCTGGAGTATCCACGTGAGACCGATTCCAAATAGAGAGGAGGAAAGAAGTGTGGGCGGATGCATCCTAGATGGCCCTGCCGGCTACAGAAGTTTATCCGGGTCGCCAGGGAGTCCAGGAGTGAAAGTCAGCTGTCAGAGGAGTCCTGAGTCACCCAGGAACAGGCCTGCCTTGGAATCACTGCTGTGTACAGTCACGGGCTAGGCCCAGCCTGAAGACAGTGTGACCTTGGTGCAAACAGGAGCTGGATCTCAGATCACAGCAGCTGGGGTCAGTTCTGCTCCCTGCAGCTGGCGGTTTCTGAGACACATTCTCGTGGCTGCCCCAGGAGAAACAAGCACCAACTGCTGCAGGATCTCTTACAGAGAACTCAGGCAGCTGGAGAAGGGAGAGAGGCTGCCTGCGGAAAATAGGGGCTGACCCCTTTCCCCCCCAAGACACACACACACACACACACACACACACACACACTGTGAATACATATACAGTGCGGGAGACCTACATATTCTGAAAGGCACAAATACGCCTCTTTCTGCAAAACAGTATGCATCAGAGGAAGTCCCCGCAGCTCTGTGGGCTTGGGGTGCTGGCATGGGGACCACTGTCATGTTGACCATGGTTACTTACAGCCAGTTCCGAAGCAGAGGGGACAATGTGTCTTTCTTCTGGACAGGAAACATGTCTTAGAGGGGCAGTTAGTTGAAGAGATGAGAAGGAGAAAGGAGAAAGAAGAAAGAAGAAAAGGAGAGAAGAGCAGAGAGAGAGGGTGAGAGAAAGCCAAGAGCTTCTGATTCACATTCAGGCCTCCGTTCTGTGCTTTGCGTGTAACAGAGAAAAGGCCAGGAGAGCCCAGTGAGCTCAGTCAAATTCCCCCAGAGGGAGGGGACATTGGCAGCTGGGGGCAGGAAACCTTCTGCAGTGGGTCAAGTCAGTCAATGAAATGCCTCTGGCGAGGTCGGTGGGGTCTCAGCAGAGCAGTGTCAGTGATGATCTGTTAGCACTGGAACCCACCCTCCATGGGAGGCACTGAGCTGAGTGGAGGACAGGCCTTCCACGGGGTAGAAACTGGATAAACTGATAAGCCAGGCCGAGTTGGAGGGGAAGAGCCCAGAGTGGGAGCAACCATACCCAGGCAATGCCCTGCTAGTGGATGTTTGAGGAGAGCCTTGCAATTCACTCAACAAACAGTATGGATGACCTGCCAATCTTTATGCCCGGTACAGGGGATGCAATTCATTGTGAGAAAAAATAGAGGTCGTCCTTGCGCACATGAGGCTACGTTTTATTTGGGGAGCTAGTATTAATAAAATAACCCGCAAATAAGTGTCAGATTGTGACTATGGTAAGTGCTCTGAAGGGGGATACGCACTGGTGCCATGAAAAGATATAACGGGGAGACTTGGTTTATTCCAGAAAGTCAGAAAAGGTCCCTTGAGGAAGTGACTGTCAGCTGAGATCTGAAGTGTCAGACAGCCTTAAACTTGCACACAGGAGAGGGCAGAGTGCTGTAAGCAGAGAAAGCACGTATGCCCCAGCCCTGCGGAGGGAGCAGAAATGGTGCGTGGGATACTGGAATAGACACAGAGGCCGGGGGAGCCTCCAGACGAGATGCTGGAGGTGCGGCAGGGGCAGGATTAAGGTCTACTGGGCCATGTTAGGGTCTTCATTTTTGTCCCAGGAGCAGGCGGAGGCTATAGAAAGGCTTTAAAGTGGAGAAGGGATATGATGAGATTGGCATTCTGAGGAAAAAAAAAATCATTCTAGCTGCAGTGTGGAGCTGAATTGGAGAAGGTGAGAGAGAATGCAGGCAGAATAGTTAGTGCGAGAGAGGCTGGTGGACTTGAGCAGGATGGAAGTGAAGGGGATTCAAGGGATGATCAGGGGACCAAATCGAAATGAGTTGGCAATGACTTAGACACGGGCTGAGAGAGCCGGAGTCCTGCTGAGGTTTCTGGCTTGCGGGGATGCCTTCACTGAGAGCGGGAACACAGCAGAAGGACCAGGCTTGGGATGGAGATGGGAAATGTTCCTCTGAGACATCCAGGAAGAAATACCAAGTAGGCAATTGCATTCATGGCTGTAGTTTCTGACAGTCAGTGTGGGAAGGTAGCTTCTGTTGCATCCTGTTGCACTCTCCTTAGGATGGATGTATGGGGGAGAAGGGATACACTGGCAAAGAGAGTCAGTGGGCCTGGGCATGTGGGTGTTTGCACCTCCGTGCCTCTCTCTCCAGGGCAATTGGAGCCGCTGTCTAACCTGGGTGCTTGAGTTAGGCTGCTCAAGAATTTCTGACACTGGGTAAACAGCGCTTGAAAGAACCCGGTTAGCAAAGGATCAGAGGAGACCTAGGAGGGGGCTCTTGAGTCCTCGACAGAGGGAAGTTCTGGGGCCTCATATTTGTCCTTCATACCCCTAATGTGAGCCACTCATAGTCTAACAGCACTGTTGACCTTTGCTGTGATTTGGTTTCCTGGGAACCCAGAAAAGCACAGCATGTTCTTGTACGTGGACACAGTGTTATCTTTGGCTTGGCCTGAGGCTACCCCAGGTGCAGAACAGTGCAGGTGGTGCTGCTACCACTTGGAGGACAGAAGCGGGGACATAGCCTGGTCCTCCTGCTTCCCTCCCCCAGAGTGTGGGGTACAGATGCTCCATGAGGAGAAACAGGGAACTGGTTTCCCCATGAAGTTGTACAAATGAGTATCAACAGGTCCAAAAGGGTTCCAGGAAGTTGGGTACGGGCACCAATGCATTGCTTGAGAGCCCGGGGGGCAACTGGACCCCCTTCTCCCATGGAACACCCCTGGGTGCTACTATCAGAAAGGGAATAATGGGGGACTGAACCCTGGGTCTGTCTGATTGGTCTGTTTTTATATTTCCTTAGATGTTGAAACTCTTTCCACCTGGGCACAGGGACAGACTTAATCCCCTGAATTTGGGAGAAGGAATTAAGGATGGTGTCTCAGTTCCTGCTTCTCCTCTTTTAGGGTCTATTTGCATGAAACATGTATTTTCATCTGTTAGAGAGTTTAGCGGTAAAGACCCTGCCCCTGTGGGCAAGACTTGCAGTTTTCCCTCCTCGCCTCTGATGGGGTGGGTAAGTTGTATTCTGCATCCTCCTCCTAGGAAACCCGTTTGGCCTTCCTATTAAACTCTGCTTTCTAATATCAGCTTTAGCAATACTAATGTGACTTTAAAAACATCTCCATCTGCCCACTTTTCATGTCTACGTTGAGCAGAAAACAGGACTGTCACCGTTGGGCCTTTTAAAACTCCAACATATACAGAAGAGTATGGAGAACATCAACCCTAGGCGAGCTTTCTACAGCTTAAAAGTGAAGCATCCTTCCAGGTGAGAGAATTTACCCCATTGAGAGAACTGAGCTTAACCTGCCAACTGCTATATCGAATATGATCTGGTACAAGTATATAATGGATACTTTTTTCCATCAATAAGTGTGAAGTGGTTATATAGTGATTATACTGCAGGGAAAACTGAAGCGAACTCTTTTTGTGTCTTTCCCGCACTCACAGACTGGCCAGGCAGAATACGTTTCCATTTGCTCCTTCAGGTCCATTTCCACCCTTCTCCACTCTGCCATGCGCCCCAGGAGGCTGGCCGGGAAGAATAGCATCAATGGTTCAGCCAATAAAAGGCACCGGAAGGAGGAGAGAGGTTGACAGAGAGGTCAGGGTATTTTTGACGTCAGTCTCTGCTGTTGTGGTCCTGTTCTTCTCCTGAGAGTCAAACTCCTGTCAGACGGCTCCTCTCCCACATTACAGCTCTGACTAAATTCCAATAACTCCACCTTCTCTTTGGCCCCTTCAAGCTTCAGGGCAGTAATGGCCACTCCCCATCATCAGCCCCCTACCCCTGGCCATGCCTCTACAAATAGACCCCTTTTTTTTTTTTCTTTTGCGGTACGTGGGCCTCTCACTGTTGTGGCCTCTCCCGTTGCGGAGCACAGGCTCCGGACGCGCAGGCTCAGCGGCCATGGCTCACGGGCCCAGCCGCTCCACGGCATGTGGGATCTTCCCAGACCGGGGCACGAACCCGCGTCCCCTGCATCGGCAGGCAGACCCCCAACCACTGTGCCACCGGGGAAGCCCTAGCCCCCTTTTTAATACTCTTAGGTTACCACCTTGAATACACTGTTTTCTGTTGAGACCCGAGCACTACACTACGTTACCAAGAGTGGATCAAAAGACATCTGAATTTCAGTCCAGATTCTTTGCTGTGTGCACACATTCGCTGCTGTGTATGCAACCAGTTACCATCTAGGGAGATGTCTCTTTGGGACACTCTGCCGCTCGCATGTCTATCTCCCTGCACAGACACAGTTCCCAAGCTGTCTCCAGTCAGGCTACAGGCAGGGAGAGCATTTAAGCATTGTGGGTATCTGCATTAGAAACACCTGAAGCTCCATGTGACTTAGAACCTTTGCCACTCTAGAAAGCCTCAAATCTGCCCCACTCCATTAAATTTAGAGATGGAGAAAAGTTATTAATGTGATTATAAATTTCACAGTGCCTTATTTGATTAGAAACTCTTTTACTCTTTGCTGTGTCCAAAACTAAATAAATTATTGGGATCAGATATGGTATTCATTAGTCTTAATCCATGGGACACCCAATTTGCTTTCACAGCATCTGGTGAATACCCTAGAGTCAGTCAGGTGCAAAAACTTAAGGATGATTTTCTTTATTGGACATTTTCCTGCTGGTCCCCAAAGTAGAGGAGTTTGGCTTTACTGATCCTGGATAACAGAGAATAATGCACTTAACTAACATTTATCCAGCATATATTGTGAGGTAGATGCTATACCAGGCATTTTACATGTAGAAGCTCCCAATATCCATAACAATGGTGCAAAAAGTTATTACCACTTTTTTTTTTTTTTTTTTTGCGGTATGTGGGCCTCTCACTGTTGTGGCCTCTCCCGTTGCGGAGCACAGGCTCTGGACGCGCAAGCTCAGTGGCCACAGCTCACAGGCCCAGCCACTCCGCGGCATGTGGGATCTTCCCAGACCGGGGCACGAACCCGTGTCCCCTGCATCGGCAGGCGGACTCTCAACCTCTGCGCCACCAGGGAAGCCCCACTTCATTTTACAAATGAAGAAACTGAAGCCCAGAGAGGGGAAATGATTTTCCTAACGAGAAAGAGCTAGTGTTGATCAGGATTTGGACATGGGTTAAAAACTTCTAAAAGACTTATTTCATCTGCCATTTTGGTCCCTTGTTTCTGGGCAGACATACGGTTTGAACTTTGTCATTAACTAGCTTTGTGATGTTGGACAATTCTCTTTACCTCTCTGGGCTTCAGTTTCCTTATCTGTGAAATGAAGAGGCAGAGCTAAAGAAAATTAAGCTCCAAAATTACTGGATACTAATGTGTATGTAAACGTATTACCCCATAATGGGTTGTTTCAGTCAGGATTCAGAAGTCACTCTAGCTATTTAAACAGAAGGAAATTCAATACAGAAAGTTAGGTGCTTACAAAGGCAATTGGAAGGAAGAGAGGAGCAGGAACTGGGGTGATCTGCCAGGAATGATGCCCAGAGCCATCCTGCTGAGATGTGGGACCCCTGGGCTCGAGGCAGGTGATAAAGCAAAACGATTACGGGCTTGACATCAAATAGCCCTTGGTAACACCTCCAGCTTTCCCACTTATGAGTGTGGCAGTATAGATAGCCTTTCTGAGCCCTATAAGACCAGATAACAAATGTGAAAATATCTAGCACATAGTAGGTAGTCAATTAAGTTGTACCCTTGTGCCCTCTTCCCTCCTCCTCCTGAGGTAGAAATATGCTTATCTGGAAATAGAAGGAAACCTGTGCAAGCTGCAAAAATGGGAAATAATGATAAAGAGGTAAGATGGGGCCAGAGAATAGGTTTTCCTAAAAAAAAAAAAAAAAAAAAAAGTAGGTAAACAAGCTTGAATTATATAGGCAATAGGGGCTGATGGTAGTTTTTAGATAGAAAAATGATATGAGAAATTTGGTGCTTTGGCAAGATAAATATGACAACCATATTCAAGAAGTAAGTTGTCCTCTCAATGGTTAATAAGAGATGCATTCCTTTGTCAGTCTCTTTAAAAGAATGTTCCTTCCAATTTCATGGAAAACGCCCCTTGGGAAGCCACAGCGTAGACTATAATCCTTGTTTAGTAGGAAATATTTAATTGAAACAATGCCTCTCTTTGTTAAGCATAGAAGAATATTGTATCCTTCCAATAGGTGTGGTACTGCGGGCCTGGGACATAGGCTCCCTGAGTCCTAGACAGAGGGCGGAGAAATAGAGAGGTCATGGTAAGAAGACCTAACTACAGTAAGATAGTGTCCCTCAAAAGGTGCACAACTGGGAAGCCACGGAACGAGAAGTTACATCAACCAGGAAAGCTAAAGTATACCCCATCCCACAACTATGTGGGAATCACACAGATAAGAAAACAGCAGAGATCCTCCAATCGGCCCAGGCATGAGTTTTCAACCTCTTAGTGACATGGGATCTGTAAAATCACTTAGGATCTCAAATGATTACAACTTGAGTGACCTTAGACATAGAAAAAAGTTTGTAGTTCCTTCCAACGTCAAGAAATTTTAGAACCAAAATCTACCTTGGAGTGTATCTAGTAGTTGCTTAAATACACATCCGGTAGATGCTTAATAAATTTGGAGTGAACAAATTATCTACCAAAAATCTCTCATGAGTTTTTTCAGTTCTATTGAGATATAACTGCCATACAACATTGTATTAGTCCAAGGTGTACTAAACATAGTGATTTGATACACGTATGTATTGCTAAATGATCACCACAATAGGTTTAGTTAACATCAGTCACCTCACATAGTTGCAATTTTTTTTTCTTGTGATTAGAACTTTAAAGGTCTACTTTCTTAGCAACTTTCAAATGTGTGATAGAGTATTGTTAACTCTAGTCACCATGTTGTGCATTACTTCCCCAGGACTTATTTATCTTATAACTGGAAGTTTGTACCTTTTGACCACTTTTACCACCCTGCTCCCTGCCCCATTCCCTGCCTCTGGCAACCACCAATCTGTTCTCTATTTCTGTGAGTTTGGTTTTTATAGATTTCACATGTAAATGAAGTCATACAGTATTTGTCAATCTCTGCCTGACCTACTTCATTAGCATAATGCCCTCAAGGTCCATCCATGTTATTGTAAATGGCAGGATTTCCTCCCTTTTTATGGCTGAATAATATGTATACTGCATTTTCCTTATCCATTCATCCGTTGATGGACGCTTAGGTTGTTTCCATGTCTTGGCTATTATAAATAATGCTGCAACAAACATGGGGATGCATATATCTTTTCAAAATAGTGATTTCATTTCCTTGGGATATATACCCAGAAGTGGAATTGCTGGATCCTATGGAAGTGCTATTTTTAATGTTTTGAGGAATCTCCACTGTTTTCCATGTCAGCTGCACCAACTGACATTCATACCAACAGTGCACAGGGGTTCGTTTTTCTCCACATCTTCACCAGCACTTGTTATCTCTTGTCTTTTTGGTAAGCGCCATTTAACAGGGGTAAGGTGATATCTCATTGTGTTGATTTGCATTTCCCTGGTGATTAGTGATGTTGAGCACCTTTTCATGTACCTGTTGGCCATTTGTATGTCTTCTTTGGGAAAATGTCTATTTAGTTCCTCTGCCCATTTTTACTCAGATTAGTTTTTTTTTTTTTTTTGCTATTGAGTTGTGTATGTTCTTTATATATTTTGGATATGAAACCTCTATCAGACATGTGATTTGCAAATTTCCCCATTTCGTAGGCGCTTTTTCATTTTGTTGCTTCTTTTGTTATGCAGAGGCTCTTTAGTTTGGTATACTTCCGTTTGTTTATTCTTGCTTTTGCTTTTGGTGTTAAATCCATAAAAACGTTGCCAAGACTGATGTCAAGGAGCTTACCCCCTATGTTTTCTTCTGTGAGCTTTATGATTAGAAGTCTTACATTCAACTCTTAATCCAGTTTGAGGTTAATCTTTAATCCAATTTGAGGTTAATCCAGATTTTTGTGTACAGTGTAAGATTGGGGTCCAGTTTCATTCTTTGAATACAGCTGTCCAGTTTTCCCAACACCATTTATTGATGAGACTATCATTTCCTCATTGTATATTCTTGGCTCCTTTGTTGTAAATTAATTGACCATATAGGCATGGGTTTGTTTCTGGGCTCTCTATTATATTCCATTGATTTATGTGTCTGTTTTTATGCCAATACTATAATGTTTTGATTACTATATATTTGTAATATAGTTTGAAATCAGGAAGCATGATGCTTTCACCTTTGTTCTTCTTTCTCAAGATTGCTTTGGCTATTTAGGGTTTTTTGTGGTTCCTTACAAATTCTAGGATTATTTTTTCTATTTTTGTGAAAAATGCCATTGAAACTTTTGATAGGGATTGCATTGAATCTGTAGATCACTTTAGGTAGTAAAACATTCTAACAATGTCAATTCCTCCAGTCCATGAGCACATAGTACCTTTCTATTTATTTGTGTCATCTTCAAGTTCTTTCATCAGTTTCTTATAGATTTTAGTGTACAGATCTTTCACCTCCTTGGTCAAATTTATTCGTAGGAGTTTTATTATTTTTGCTGCAATTGTAAATGAGATTTTTTTAAAAATTTGTCTTTCTGATAGTTTGTATTAGTGTATAGAAATGCAACTGATTTTTGTATATTAATTTTGTATCCTGCAACTTTACTGAATTTGTTCATTAGTTCTCACAGTTTTTTGGTAGTCTTTAGGGTTTTCTATATATAATATCATGTAATCTGTAAATAGAGACAGTTTTACTGCTTCTTTTCCAATTTAGATGCCCTTTATTTCTTTTTCTTGCTAATTGCTCTGGTTAGGACTTCCAGTACTATGTTGAATAAAAGTGGTGAGAGTATCTTTGTCTTATTCCTTATCTTAGAGGAAATGCTTTCAACTTTTCAACGTTGAGTATGATATTAGCTGTGCACTTGTTACATATGGCCTTATTATGTTGAGGTATGTTCCTTCTTTGCCCATTTTGTTGAGAGTTGTTATCATGAATGGATGTTGAATTTTGTTGAATGCTTTCTCTGTATCTATTGAGATGATCATATGATTTTTATCCTTCATTTTTTTGATGTGATATATCACATTGATTGACTTGCAGGTGTTGAACCATGCTTGCATCCCTCAAAAAGTCCCCTTGGATCATAGTGTATACTCTTTGTAATGAATTGTTGAATTCAGTTTGCTAATATTTTGTTGAGAATTTTTGTATTATATTCATCAGGGATACTGGAGTATAATCTTTTTTTCTCTTGTAGTGTCCTTGTCTGGTTTTGGTGCCACAGTAATGCTGGCTCCATAAAATAAGTTTGGGAGTATTCCCTTCTCTTCTGTTGTTTTGGAATAGTTTGAGAAGGACCAGTATTAATTCCTCTTTAAATGTTTGGTAGAATTAACCAGTGAAGCCATGTAGTCCTGAACTTTTGTTTGTTGAGAGATTTTTGATTACTGATTCATTCTCCTTACTAGTAATTTGTCTGTTCAGATTTTCTATTTCTTCATGTTTGTAAGTTATGTTTCCAGAAATTTATACTATGTTGTCCAAAAGAAGAAGAACGAGAACAAAAGAATTACAAAACAGCCAGAAAATAATTAACAAAACGGCAATAGTAAGTCCATACGTATCAATAATTACTTTAAGTGTAAAGGTACTAAATTCTCCAATCAAAAGACACAGAATGACCAAATGGATAAAAAAACAAGACTCAACTATATGCTGTCTACAAAAGGACCACTTCAGCTTTAAGGACACACACTGACTCAAAGTAAAGAAATGGAAAAAGACATTCCACGCAAATGAAACCAAAAGAAAGCTAAGGTAGTTATATCAGACAAAATAGACTTTAAAACAAAGAGTATAATAAGAGACAAAGAAGGTCATTATATAATGATAAAGGGATCAATCCAACAGGAGGCTATAACATTTATATATATTTTTGCACCCAACATAGGAGCACCCAAATATATAAAGCAAATATTTGACACACCTGAAGGGAGAAATACACAGCAATACAATAATGTAAGAGAATTTAATACCCTACTTTCAAGAATGGGTAGATTACCCAGACAGAAAATCAATAAAGGAACACTGGACTTAAGATACATGTTAGATCACAAGAACTTAACAGACATTTATAGAACATCCCATTCAAAAGCAACAGAATACACATTTTTCTCAAGTACACACAGAACATTCTCCAGGATAAATTATATGTTTAGCCAAAATAGAAGTCTTTAACTTAACTTTACATCTCAAGGGACTAGAAAAAGAAGAACAACTAAGAACAAACAAACTAAGCCCAAAGTTAGTAGAAAGAAGGAAATAACAAAGACCACAGCAGAAATAAATAAATAGACTAAAAATACAATAGAAAAGATCAATGAAACTAAGAGTTGGTGTTTTGAAAAGATAAACAAGATAGATAAGCCTTTAGCTAGACTCACCAAGAAAAAAAGAGAGAAGACTCAAGTAAATAAAATTAGAAATGAAAGAGGAGACTACAGCTCATACCACAGAAATACAAAGGATTATAAGAGACTACTATGACCAATTATATGCCAATAAAAGTCTTCATTTTTAAAATGAAGTAGCCAAAAACTGAAGTGTTAAGTAACTGGACCAAGGTCACCAACTAGATAGGGGTAGAGCCAGGTCTAAAACTCAAGTCTCCTGACTTTCAATTGAACATTTTATCTTACTCCATGTTGCCTTTAGCTCTTGTGTCTGAGGGAATTGGGTGTATATACATCACGGTATTGCCTATGAGAAATGTTTAGGATCAAAAACAGATAATTATAGCCATCTTCCTGGGCCTCTATTAGGTTCTTGTGACCCACAGGTCTCCATGGTGACATCCAGGAGTGGAAGCACCACTTCTACAATGCACTCAAGAGAGTCATACCAAGAACATGGCTTGTAGAGCCAAGCCAAAGGACAAGTTATGGGGTAGGGGCTGGCTCAGTATGCATGGATTTCTTCTGAACCCTCAATTTTTACTGAAAGTACTAAACATCTCCTCTGGCTTCCTCTGGTGTCAAAACATGAACACTACAGAGGTAAAGTGGGGTCTTGAAATACTACTAACAAATCTGACACATATACAAGGGACGAAGAAAGTAAGAAAGAAAGAAATGAAGAGATAAAAGAGGAGAGAGAGAGAGGGAGAGGGAGAGAGACAGACAGAAAGAGAGACAGAGAGGGAAAGTGAGAGAGCAGAATAAGAGCTAGGACAGGGAGACAGTAAATAGATGCATATGCCAATGAAGCCATTTTTTCCTGGGCCACACCCTCCACCAGAAATCTGAAAGCTGGGCTCTTTTTCAGGATCTCTGAAGCTGTTTTGAGTTTCTTTCCATAGTTTCTAGGCGACTGTTTTTCACCAGGATCCCTGTGGGGAAACGGTTATTCTCTCAGCTCAGTGAGGGCTATTGACAAAGACTGGTTCTTCCTTGGAGGTAAAGAGTGACTTCTGTGAGGCTGAGGGAGAAAGTCTAACATCTCTAAGAGTTAAGACCCCCCAGCTTAACAAGTTGTCACAGCCGCCACTCCTGCCAGTGGGAGCATCTTGCCAGTTGCCTCAGTAACAGCAGATGCTTCACAGTGCGGCCCTTGGTGACAGTAACAAGGAGCACTGACTCTGCTCACAAACAACAGAAGCTCCTGTGATGAACCATGGAGATAACTGTCGGCATTTACTTATGTCAGTGCCTTTTTTAAGCCTCAGCATCTCTCAACTCATCTAGCAGCTTCTGTGCTTTTCAACAGGAGGAAGACTGCATACAACTCTCTCAGCCCTACGTCGAGGCCAACTCCCAGCAAGGTCCTGGTACCCTTTGGCCAAGAATTTCACATTTTCATATACACCCTAGAAAAAAGTCTCATATATGTTCACAAGGAGACCTGCAAAGTGATTCACTGAAGTATCTTTGTGATGGAAAAATCTTGGAAACTACTTAAACATTCATCCACAGGATATGAGATAAATACACGTTGCTGCATTCGAAGAGTTTACATTAAATAGAGTAGATAAAACGAACAAAACGGAGCTAAATGTAGCAACCAGGATGAATTTCAGAAATATAATAATGAGGAAGAAAAACTATATACAGAGATACTTTTTATATAAAGTTTGAAAGCATGGACAATTATGCTTTTTACTATACATGGAGGGAGTGGGAAGGAACCTGAAGAAAGTGAGAAAAAAATCATGGCAATATTTGGGGAAAGAGGATTCAAAGTAGAGAAAAAAGCAAGGGTCTAAGGCCTGAGGTGAAAACGTATTTGATGAGTTTCAGTAAGAGCAAGCAAGTGGATGTGGCTGGAGCAGAACATGTCGGGGAAGGGAAAGTATAGGAAATAAGGTCAGAGAGGTAGCCAATTGTCAGAACATGAACGACGGCCTTGCAGTTGCCATTAGAAAGTTTGGGCCCAGAAGCCTGTGGTATGACGCCTAAAATTAAGGCCCAATATTATGTCCTGCACTGACATGGGTAAGGGGGGAGTAAGAAGGCCTTGTCACACCAGAAGGGCTGCCCCCCATTCTGCTTCTGCAGAAAAGATCCCCTTGCCAAACACCCGTCTTAACAACTGGACCAGTTAGAGTTCCCGCTTACCCCAGAATTATTCAACTAATCACATCCTCCTGTGGGAACCAGTGGGCACCATTCCCTCTTAATACTACAAAGCCTCCCTGTTACCACTCTTGGCGCTTCACTCTGTTCCTGAGTGCAACTCCCATGCGGCCATGTGTGGTGCGCAGTGGACTCCTCCCCTAGACTGTGAGTGTATGTGAATGTGCTGTCGTCAGTCTCATCTGTCCAGTGCCCAGGAAATGGCTACAATGGTCTGTGCTTGATCCCAGACACAGAATCCCCCCCTCACCAATGGGGTGAATAGGAAACAATGGTAACAGAGTCACATGATTTGACTTATGCTTTCAATGGATACGGCTTCTGTTGAGAATGAGCTACGAGGAGGTGAAAACAAAAACATAACTACCAGATATGGGGTGGGGGACTGATCCAGACATGACCATTATCTCACATAGAGGACAGTGGAAGAGGCGGTGGGGAGATGGGCCTGGATCTGAGATTAAAAGTGGGTGTGAAAGAAAACGTCACTACTTTTGTTCCGATAACTGGTTGCCATTTTTTCATGTTGGAAAACTGGGAGAAGGGCTGTTGTACAGTGAAACTCCCTGTCTTATACAAGTTGTCACACAAATCAGAAAAAAAGAGAGAGTCTAACCTATTTGGTTTTAATACCATATCCAGGGCAAGAAGACAAAATTGTCTATAGATACAGGTTCACTTATGAACATGCACATGAAAACCCTAATTAAAATATCAGCAATTAGAATTCAATGACGATGAGGAGCTTCAAGATGGCGGAAGAGCAAGACGCGGAGATCACCTTCCTCCCCACAGATACACCAGAAATACATCTACACGTGGAACAACTCCTACAGAACACCTACTGAACGCTGGCAGAAGACCTCAGACCTCCCAAAAGGCAAGAAATTCCCCACGTACCTGGGTAGGGCAAAAGAGAAAAGAATAAACAGAGACAAAAGGATAGGGACGGAACCTGCACCAGTGGGAGGGAGCTGTGAAGGAGGAAAGGTTTCCACACACTAGGAAGCCCCTTTGCGGGCGGAGACTGCGGGTGCCGAAGGGGGAAAGTCTCGGAGCCAGGGAGGAGAGCTCAGAAACAGGGGTGCGGAGGGCAAAGCGGAGAGATTCCCGCACAGAGGATCAGGGCCGACCAGCACTCACCAGCCTGAGAGGCTTGTCTGCTCACCAGCCGGGGCGGGCGGGGTTGGGAGTTGAGGCTCGGGCTTTGGCTGCCGGGAGAGGACTGGGGTTGGCGGCGTGAACACAGCCTGCAGGGGATTAGTGCACCACAGCTAGCCAGGAGGGAGTCCGGGGAAAAGTCTGGACCTGCCGAAGAGGCAAGAAACTTTTTCTTCCCTCTTTGTTTCCTGGTGCGAGAGGAGAGGGGATTAAGAGCGCTGCTTAAAGGAGTTCCAGAGACAGGTGCGAGCTGCGGCTAACAGCGCGGACCCCAGAGATGGGCATGAGACACTAACACTGCTGCTGCCGCCACCAAGAAGCCTGTGAACAACCACAGGTCACTACCCCACCTCCCCTCGCGGGAGCCTGTGCAACCCGCCACTGCCAGGGTCCCGTGAATGCAGGGACAACTTCCCCGGGAGAACGCACAGCGCTCCTCAGGCCGGTGCAATGTCCTGCCAGCCTCTGCAGCCGCAGGCTTGCCCCGCATCCGTACCCCTCCCTCCCCACGGCCTGAGTGAGCCAGAGCCCACAAAGCAGCTGCTCCTTTAACCCCGTCCTGTCTGAGCAAAGAACAGATGCCCTCCAGCGACCTACACGCAGAGGCGGGGCCAAATCCGAAGCTGAACCCTGGGAGCTGTTCGAACAAAGAAGAGAAAGGGAAATCTCTCCCAGCAGCCTCAGAAGCAGAGGATTAAATCTCCACAATCAACTTGATGTACCTGCATCTGTGGAATACCTGAATAGACAATGAATCATCCCAAATTGAGGAGGTGGGCTTTGGGAGCAATGATATATATATTCTTTTTCCCTTTTTCTCTTTTTGTGAGTGTGTATGTGTATGCTTCTCTGTGTGATTTTGTCTTTATAGCTTTGCTTTTACCATTTGTCCTAGGGTTCTGGCTGTCCGTTTTTTTTTTTCTTTTTACTTAAAATAATTTTTTTTAATAATTATTTTTTATTTTAATAACTTTATTTTATTTTATCTTCTTTCTCTCTTTCTTTCTTTTCTACCTTTTATTCTGAGCCGTGTGGATGAAAGGCCCTTGGTGCTCCAGCCAGGCATCAGGGCTGTGCCTCTGAGGTGGGAGAGCCAAGTTCAGGACACTGGTCCACAAGAGACCTCCCAGCTCCACGTAATATGAAATGGCGAAAATCTCCCAGAGATCTCCATCTCAATGCCAAGACCCAGCTTCACTCAACAACCAGCAAGCTATAGTGCTGGACACCCTATGCCAAACAACTAGCAAGACAGGAACACAACCCCATCCATTAGCAGAGAGGCTGGCTAAAATCATAATAAGGCCACAGATATCCCAAAACACACCACCAGACAAGGACCTGATCACCAGAAAGACAAGATCCAGCCTCATCCACCAGAACACAGGCACTAGTTCCCTCCACCAGGACCCTACAAAACCCACTGAACCTACCTTAGCCACTGGGGACAGACACCAAAAACAATGGGAACTATGAACCTGCAGCCTGCGAAAAGGAGACCTCAAACACAGCAAGTGAAGCAAAATGAGAAGACAGAGAAACACAGAGCAGATGAAGGAGCAAGGTAAAAACCTACCAGACCTAATAAATGAAGAGGAAATAGGCAGTCGACCTGAAAAAGAATTCAGAATAATGATAGTAAAGATGATCAAAAATCTTGGAAATAGAATAGAGAAAATACAAGACATGTTTAACAAGAACCTAGAAGAACTAAAGAGCAAACAAACAGTGATGAACAACACAATAAATGAAATTAAAAATTCTCTAGAAGGGATCAATAGCAAAATAACTGACACAAAAGAACGGATAAGTGACCTGGAAGATAAAATAGTGGAAATAACTACTGCAGAGCAGAATAAAGGAAAAAGAATGAAAAGAATGGAGGACAGTCTCAGGGACCTCTGGGACAACATTAATGCACCAACATTCGAATTATAGGAGTCACAGAAGAAGAAGAGAAAAAGAAAGGGACTGAGAAAATATTTGAAGAGATTATAGTTGAGAATTTCCCTTATTGGGGAAAGGAAATAGTTAATCAAGTCCAGGAAGCACAGAGAGTCCCATACAGGATAAATCCAAGGAGAAACACACCAAGACATATATTAATCAAACTATCAAAAATTAAATACAAAGAAAAAATATTGAAAGCAGCAAGGGAAAAACAACAAATAATACACAAGGGACTCCCCATAAGGTTAACAGCTGATCTTTCAGCAGAAACTCTGTAAGCCAGAAGGGAGTGGCAGAACATATTTAAAGTGATGCAGGAGAAAAACCTACAACCAAGATTACTCTACCCAGCAAGGATCTCATTCAGATTTGATGGAGAAATTAAAACCTTTACAGACAAGCAAAAGCTAAGAGAATTCAGCACCACCAAACCTGCTAAACCAAAAAATGCTAAAGGAACTTATATAGGCAGGAAACACAAGAGAAGGAAAAGACCTACAATAACAAACCCCAAACAATTAAGAAAATGGTAATAGGAACATACATATCAATAATTACCTTAAATGTAAATGGATTAAATGCTCCAATCAAAAGACATAGACTGGCTGAATGGATACAAAAACAAGACCTGTATAAATGTTGTCTACAATAGACCCACTTCAGACCTAGGGACACATACAGACTGAAAGTGACGGAATGGAAAAAGGTATTCCATGCAAATGGAAATCAAAAGAAAGCTGGAGTAGCAATTCCCATATCAGACAGAATGTCTTTAAAATAAAGACTATTACAAGAGACAAAGAAGGAAACTACATAATGATCAAAGGAACGATCCAAGAAGAAGATATAACAATTGTAAATATTTGTGCACCCAACATAGGAGCACCTCAATACATAAGGCAAATGCAAACAGCCGTAAAAGGGGAAATCGACAGTAACACAATCATAAGTAGGGGACTTTAACACCCCACTTTCACCAATGGACAGTTCATGCAAAATGAAAATAAATAAGGAAACACAAGCTTTAAATGATACATTAAACAAGATGGACTTACTTAATATTTATAGGACATTCCATCCAAACACAACAGAATACACATTCTTCTCAAGTGCTCATGGAACATTCTGCAGGATAGGTCATATCTTGGGTCACAAATCAAGCCTGGGTAAATTTAAGAAAATTGAAATCATATGAAGTATCTTTTCCAACCACAATACTATGAGACTAGATATCAATTACAGGAAAAGATCTGTAAAAAATACAAACACATGGCAGCTAAACAACACACTACTTAATAACCAAGAGATCACTGAAGAAATCAAAGAGAGGAAATTAAAAAATACCCAGAAACAAATGACAATGAAAACACAACGACCCCAAACCTATGGGATGCAGCAAAAGCAGTTCTAGGAGGGAAGCTTATAGCAATACAATCCTACCTTAAGAAATAAGAAACATCTCAAATAAACAACCTAACCTTACACCTAAAGCGATTAGAGAAAGAAGAACAAAAAAACCCCGAAGTTAGAAGGAAAGAAATCATAAAAATCAGATCAGAAATAAATAAAAAAGAAATGAAGGAAACAACAGCGAAGGTCAATAAAAGTAAAAGGTGGTTCTTTGAGAAGATAAACAAAATTGATAAACCACTAGCCAGACTCATCAAGAAAAAAACGGAGAAAACTCAAATCAATAGAATTAGAAATGAAAAAGAAGTAACTGCAGAAATACAAAGGATCATGAGAGATTACTACAAGCAACTATATGCCAATAAGATGGACAACCTAGAAGAAATGGACAAATTCGTAGAAATGCACAACCTTCTGAGACTGAACCAGGAAGAAATAGAGAATATGAACAGACCAATCACAAGCACTGAAATTGAAACTGTGATTAAATATCTTCCAACAAACAAAAGCCCAGGACCAGATGGCTTCACAGGCAAATTCTATCAAACATTTAGAGATAGAGCTAACACCTATCCTTCTCAAACTCTTCCAAAATATAGCAGAGGGAGGAACACTCCCAAACTCATTCTACGAGGCCACCATCACCCTGATACCAAAACCAGACAAAGATGTTACAAAGAAAGAAAACTACAGGCCAATATCGCTGATGAGCATAGATGCAAAAATCCTCAACAAAATACTAGCAAACAGAATCCAACAGCACATTAAAAGGATCATACACTATGATCAAGTGGGGTTTATCCCAGGAATGCAAGGATTCTTCAGTATACGCAAATCAATCAGTGTGAAAAACCATATTAACAAATTGCAGGAGAAAAACCATATGATCATCTCAATCGATGCAGAGAAAGCTTCTGACAAAATTCAACACCCATTTATGATAAAAACCCTCCAGAAAGCAGGCATAGAGGAAACTTTACTCAATATAATAAAGGCCATATATGACAAACCCACAGCCAGCATCGTCCTCAATGGTGAAAAACTGAAACCATTTCCACAAAGATCAGGAACAAGACAAAGTTGCCCACACTCACCACTATTATTCAACATAGTTTTGGAAGTTTTAGCCACAGAAATCAGAGAAGAAAAAGAAATAAAAGGAATCCAAATCGGAAAAGAAGAAGTAAAGCTGTCACTGTTTGCAGATGACATGATGCTATACATACAGAATCCTAAAGATGCTGCCAGAAAACTACTAGAGCTAATCAATGAACCTGGAAAAATAGCAGGATACAAAATTAATGGACAGAAATCTCTTGCATTCCTATACACTAATGATGAAAAATCTGAAAGAGAAATTAAGAAAACACTCCCATTTACCGTTGCAATAAAAAGAATATAATATCTAGGAATAAACCTACAAAAGGAGAAAAAAGACCTGCATGCAGAAAACTATAAGACACTGATGAAAGAAAGATGATACAAATAGATGGAGAGATATAGTATTTTCTTGGATTGGAAGAATCAATATTGTGAAAATGACTGTACTACCCAAAGCAATCTACAAATTCAATGCAATCCCTATCAAATTACTACTGGCATTTTTCACAGAACTAGAACAAAAAATTTCACAATTTGTATGGAAACACAAAAGACCCTGAATAGCCAAAGCAATCTTGAGAAAGAAAAACGGAGCTGGAGGAATCAGGCTCCCTGACTTCAGACTAAACTACAAAGCTACAGTAATCAATACAGTATGGTACTGGCACAAAAACTGAAATATAGATCAATGGAACAAGATAGAAAGTCCAGAGATAAAGCCACGCACATATGGTCACCTTATCTTTGATAAAGGAGGCAAGAATATACAGTGGAGAAGAGACAGCCTCTTCAATAAGTGGTGCTGGGAAAACTGAACAGCTACATGTAAAAGTATGAAATTAGAACACTCCCTAACACCATACACAAAAATAAACTCAAAATGGATTAAAGAGCTAAATGTAAGACCAGACACTATCAAACTCTTAGAGGAAAACATAGGCAGAACACTCTATGACATAAATCACAGCTAGATCCTTTTTGACCCACCTCCTAGAGAAACGGAAATAAAAACATAAATAAACAAATGGGACCTAATGAAACTTGAAAGCTTTTGCACAGCAAAGGAAACCATAAACAAGACGAAAAGGCAACCCTCAGAATGGGAGAAAATATTTGCAGACGAAGCAACTGACAAAAGATTAATCTCCAAAATATACAAGCAACTCATACAGCACAATATCAAAAAAACAAACAACCCAATCCAAAAATGGGCAGAAGACTTTAATAGACATTTTTCCAAAAAAGATACACAGACTGTCAACAAACACGTGGATGGATGCTCAACATCACTAATCATTAGAGAAATGCAAATCAAAACTGCAATGAGGGGCTTCCCTGGTGGCACAGTGGTTGAGAGTCCGCCTGCCGATGCAGGGGACACGGGTTCGTGCCCCGGTCCGGGAAGATCCCACATGCCGCGGAGCAGCTAGGCCCGTGAGCCATGGCCGCTGGGTCTGCGCGTCCGGAGCCTGTGCTCCGCAACAGGAGAGGCCACAACAGTGAGAGGCCCGCGTACCACAAAAAAAAACAAAAACAAACAAACAAAAAAAAACAAAACTGCAATGAGGTATCACCTCACACCAGTTAGAATAGCCATCACCAAAAATCTACAAACAATAAATGCTGGCGAGGGTGGGGAGAAAAGGGAACCCTCTTGCCATGTTGGTGGGAATGTAATTGATACAGCCACTGTGGAGAACAGTATGGAGGTTCCTTAAAAAACTAAAAATAGAACTACCATATGACCCAGCAATCCCACTACTGGGCATATACCCTGAGAAAACCATAATTCAAAAAGAGTCATGTACCATAAATGTTCATTGCAGCTCTATTTACAATAGCCAGGACATGGAAGCAACCTAAATATCCATCAACAGATGAATGCATAAAGTAGATGTGGCACATATATACAATGGAATATTACTCAGCCACAAAAAGGAACAAAATTGAGTTATTTGTAGTGAGGTGGATGGACCTAGAATCTGTCATACAGAGTGAAGTATGTCAGAAGGAGAAACACAAATACCATTTGCTAACACATATATATGGAATCTAAGGAAAAGAAAAAAAATGGTCATGAAGAACCTAGGGGCAAGACGGGAATAAAGACACAGACCTACTAGAGAATGGACTTGAGGATATGGGGAGGGGGATGGGTAAGCTGTGCGAAAGTGAGAGAGTGGCATGGACATATATACACTACCAAACGTAAAATAAATAGCTAGTGGGAAGCAACCGCATAGCACAGGGAGATTAGCTCTGTGCTTTGTGACCACCTAGAGGGGTATGATAGGGAGTGTGGGAGGGAGGGAGATGCAAGAGGGAAGAGGTATGGGAACATATGTATATGTATAGCTGATTCACTTTGTTATATAGCAGAAACTAACACACCATTGTAAAGCAATTATACTCCAATAAAGATGTTAAAAAAATAATAATAGGTGCTCTCGGCCACTCAGCCGGGCGGTACTGAGCCCTCCCAGCACTCCCCTCCTCTCCTCCCTCTGGCCCTCCGGCCTGCCTTTCACCGCGGCACTGCCACCCCCGCACCTTCGCCCCAGCCCTCTTCTCTTCCCGCCGAGCGAGCCGCGGCGGCAGCAGCAGCAGCAGCAGCAGCAGCAGCAGGCAGAGGAGGAGCCGGAGGCGGTGGTGGCCGGGTAGCCCATGGCGTACAGTTAGGGAGGCAGCAAGAAGAAAGTGTGCTACTACTACTACGATGGTGATATTGGAAATTATTATTACGGACAGGGTCATCCCATGAAACCTCATAGGATCCGCATGACCCATAACTTGCTGCTGAATTATGGCTTGCATAGAAAAATGGAAATATATAGTCCCCATAAAGCCACTGCTGAAGAAATGACAAAATACCACAGCAATGAGTACATCAAATTTCTACGTTCAATAAGACCAGATAACACGTTCGAGTATAGCAAGCAGATGCAGAGATTTAATGGTGGAGAGGATTGTCCAGTGTTTGATGGGCTCTTTGAGTTTTGTCAGCTTTCATCTGGTGGTTCAGTTGCTGGGGCTGTGAAGTTGAACCGATAACAAACTGATATGGCTGTTAACTGGGCTGCAGGATTACATCATGCTAAGAAATCAGAAGCATCAGGATTCTGTTATGTTAATGATATTGTGCTTGCCATCCTTGAATTACTAAAGTAACATCAGAGAGTCTTATATATTGATATTGATATCCATCATGGTGATGGTGTTGAAGAAGCTTTTTATACAACAGATCGTGCAATGACTGTATCATTCCACAAATATGGGGAATACTTTCCTGGAACGGGAGACTTGAGGGATATTGGTGCAGGAAAAGGCAAATACTATGCTGTCAATTTTCCAATGAGAGATGGTATAGATGATGAATCATATGGGCAGATATTTAAGCCTATTATCTCAAAAGTGATGGAGATGTATCAACCTACTGCTGTGGTGCTACAGTGTGGTGCAGACTCACTATCCGGTGATAGGCTTGGTTGCTTCAATTTGACAGTCAAAGGTCATGCTAAATGTGTAGAAGTTGTAAAAACTTTCAATTTACCATTACTGATGCTTGCGGGAGGTGGATACACAATCCGCAATGTTGCTCGATGTTGGACATATGAGACTGCTGTTGCCCTTGATTGTGAGATTCCCAGTGAACTGCCATATAATGATTACTTTGAGAATTTTGGACCAGACTTCAAACTGCATATTAGTCCTTCAAATGTGACAAACCAGAACACTCCAGAATATACGGAAAAGATAAAACAGCGTTTATCTGAAAATTTACGCATGTTGCCACATGCAGCTGGCGTCCAAATGCAAGCTATTCCAGAAGATGCAGTTCATGAAGACAGTGGAGATGAAGATGGAGAAGATCCAGACAAGAGAATTTCTATTCGGGCATCAGACAAACGGATAGCTTGTGATGAAGAATTCTCAGATTCTGAGGACGAAGGAGAGGGAGGTCGCAGAAATGTGGCTGATCATAAGAAAGGAGCAAAGAAAGCTAGAATTGAAGAAGACAAGAAGGAAACGGAGGACAAAAAAACAGATGTTAAAGAAGATAAGTCCAAGGACAGTAGTGGTGAAAAAAACAGATACCAAAGGAGCCAAATCAGAAGAGCTCAGCAACTCCTGAATTTGAGAGTCTCATCACTTTCAGTGAGAAAATATTGGGAAGAAAAATGTTTTCTTTTTGAAGACTTCTGGCTTCATTTTATACTACTTTGTCATGGACTGTATTTATTTTCAAAATGGCTTTTTTTGGTTTTGTTTTTCTTGGCAAGTTTTACTGTGAGTTTTCTAATTATGAAGCAGAATTTCTTTTCTCCACCATGCTTTATGTGATAGTATTTAAAACTGATGTGTTATTATGTCAAAAAACTGCTCTATTCAAGAAGTAATTGGCCGTTCTGAGCTGATTTTTCCATCTTTTGTAATTATCTTTATTAAAAAATTGTACTTGGTAAAAAAATAATAATAATAATAAATAAATACTAAGAATTCAATGATGAAATTAAAGCATGATCAAATAGGGCCCATTTAAGAAAAATGGTTTAAGAAGTGAAAATATAAAACTATTAAAATAATTCATCACATTAATGAACTAAAGAAGCAAAATTACATGAGTATCTCAACAAAAGCAGAAAAAGCACTGGATAAAATTCAATATCTATGTTTTTTTTAATAAACTCTTAGAAAACTAGGAATAGAGCGAAGCTTCTTTAACCTGATAAGAGCTTTCTACCAACCATCTACTGCAATCATCAAGTTTAATTTAAAAGTTTAGCTGCAATTTCCTTAAGGTCAAGAACAAGACATGAATGACTTGGTATCATTGCCATTCTTTAACAGAGTACAGGAAGTCCTGGTCACTGCATTAAGAACATGAAGGAAGGAGACCAAATTGTTATTATTTCCAGTTAAAAATATCATGATCAAATGCACAGAAAACCTAAGAAATCAGTAAACTGCTAAAATTAAAAGGGAGTTCAGCAAGTTTGTTAGGTATAAAAACAATGTGTAAAATTTAATAGTGTTCCTATGAATAGGCAATAACTCGATAGGCAACATAATAGAATGTAAGATACTATTAATGGTAGCAACAAAAACTATAAAATATGTAGATATCAACCAAAGAAAGAACATCTTTATAGATAATAAATTTTAAACTATTAAAGCACAAATCAGAAAACCTAAACAAATGAAACATTAAATAACATATAGATTAACACCTTGCTCTGACATCATCGAATTAAGTTTTCCTTGATTAGTTTCTAAATTCAATGCAATTACAATCAAAATCCCAGAGTGAAATTTTTAACATGAAAAACAATTCCAAAATTTATGTAGAAAAATAAGAATTTTCAAAGAGTTAAGGCAAAATCAAAAAAGAAGATATATCAGGTATTGGAACACATTACAAACGAAGGAAACCTTTATTGATAAAACTAACAGAAGTGGCAGGCTGTTAGCTTTATCAATAAAGTGGCAGACTGGGAGAAAATAATGACAACAGCTAAAACCCACAAATAATTAAATTTTAAAATACGTGAAGAAACTTTTGTAATTCAGTGTCCTCAAGTCCATTCTCTATGCCTGAATCTTTATTCCTGTCCTGCCCCTAGGTTCATCAGAATCATTTTCTTTTTAGATTCCATATATAAGTGTTAGCATATGATATTTGTTTTTCTCTACTTCACTCTGTATGACAGACTTTAGTCCATCCACCTCACTACAAATAACTCAATTTCATTTCTTTATACGGCTGAGTAATATCCCATTGTATATATGTGCCACATCTTCTTTATCCATTCATCTGTTGATGGACACTTAGGTTGCTTCCATGTCCTGGCTATTGTAAATAGTGCTGAATGAACATTGTGGTACATGTCTCTTTTTGAATTATGGTTTTCTCAGGGTATATGCCCAGTAGTGGGATTGCTGGGTCATATGGTAGTTCTATTTTCAGTTTTTTAAGGACCCTCCATACATGGCATGTTTAAATCCATGTGGCTGTCAGTATTTCTGGGCAATGGAGCACTGTGAAAGGAATGAAAAATACAGATAATAGAAAAGGTCATTTATCCACACTGACTCTTTTTAAAAGATATGCAGTAATGCAATTTCCAAATCATGCCAATGATTGTCCAAAATTAGAAGGAAAAGTGCCTACAGAGTTAGGAAGAGGAAATTACAAAGCAGGGTTTTAGGTATCAGCATGTACTAAGCCAGGTAAGCAGACTGTGGAAAGTACCTCGAGGGCCATCATTTTGAGACCCTGCAAAGTAGATAAGGAAGGGAAATTTAAAACCAGGGCTCTCCACCCATCCTCCAGAAGAATGCTTTAATTTCTTTGTCTCTAATATCAAACGTGGAGGCTAGCAAGCTGCTGCCAACAGCTGGAAGCCTGCCATTCTGATGGAATGCTGCTATCCCTGTGAAGGCATCAATATCATGAACAATTCTGAACACATGAGAAGAGCCACCAAGGCCATACAAAAATCTGGGGGCCCAGCCAGGATTAGAACACCAGCCTCAGCCACAATGTTAAATACAGTGAGAGTGCATATGGGGGTGGGAGTCAAGACAGGATGGTTTCCAAGAACCCAATGCTTGAAAGCCCAAAGACAGAATCTTGAGGATGCCCTGGTGTAAGCAGCATTGTTATTCAACTAAATAGACCCCTGCCCTTCTTGCTTACTTTCCTTCTCTCTCTCTTCCTCAGCTATGTCCTACTACTTTTTCATGCCCCCAAATGTGGAGCTTTTTGGTATTGGCTCTGTAATCCAGTGCATACGTTCCTATCTCTGGGGGCAAACAATTGCACTGTATGTAAATTTTCCCCTACTGCATGCCAAAAGAAAGTCAAATGTCTTCTGTTCGCTGTCCTTTACGCTGTCTTTCTATTAGATTTCTTCCTGTGAACTCTGACTTCTGCTGGTAATCTATTTTCACCCTTTCAGCAGCAATGAAAACTTAGAGTGATGTTCAATCTTTGTGGGGAAACAGAGAGCAAATCATTAACTCTGAGTACACTCCAATGCCAAGCAAGGTTTTCCCCAAAATCACTCCTTGGAAAAAAGAGGGAATTGCTTTATATTCTGAGTTTCTTACTAGAGGATGTTCTCATCCTTATTTTATTTCTAATAACACCATTCTTTGCAGGGAAGACACACTATCCTGAAACACTCATAATCAATGCAAGATTCTGATGTTTATAAGTGGAATCGGTGAACTTTAATACATATTTATTTTTTCTTTCCCTTGTATGAATGGCCTCATATTTGCAAGAGTGGATGTTGATGGGAACAAGCCTTCTAAATATCACTTTTTAAAATATTACAGTAAGTGGTTACATAGTGGATGTTGAAAATATGTAACTGCAGGATGAAAGAAAACAACTGTCATAGTACTGTGCTGTGGCTTGGAATAAGACTGAAATACAATAGTGGAGAAAATATGACTATAGTAACATTATGTAAAATATGAAATAATATATAAAGTGATATTAAAATATCAATTTTATAAGTGTACAAAATGATTAAATATATGTAACTAAGTTAATAACTTAAGTATTTATACGTAGGTGATTGGTGCTTTTTAGGTACATCTCTAAAATTTTTGGTGAGGGGGGATGGGGGGACTTATTCGGAGGATGGCAGAGGGTCTCATGTTTGGCATTGCCTTCTACTAGGGCATGTACAGTAGATATACAGACAGTGGCTGAATACTAACTATGGTTCCTGGGGAAGAACTACCAACACTTCACAGCGAGTTCTTTTCTTTCCTCAGTGTTATTGTGAAAGTATGTTTGCCTAACAGTCCTTATCTTGATTCCAGATCCTTAGTAAATGTTGGCTCTTTTCTACACATGACCATGGTAGTTTGTGAAAAAAGCACTCTGGGTCCTACACAAGGAAATGAGTGTTTGAAGTATTACTTCAAAAGTAGCCACTTTAGGAGACTCTATACATCTATTCAAAGAATGCCAGTCACGGGCCAAAGCTGCTGCGGAAGCTGTTTTGAGGACTGTCTTCCAAGAGTCAGTTCATAGGCCAAGTGACAGAGCCAGGCTCTGCCCTTTATAGGCAGCCCTGTTATTCTAGTTTTTAACCCCAAATGGTTATACTCACGCCATTTGCCAGATTGGCCTCTGGATGACTTTCAGCTCTTTCCAGAAATCATTAAATCCACTCCCTTCCACTGGCTCCCATCCCCCAACCCCAGCCCAAAGGATGAAGACTTGGCACAGAGCGGGACGCTCAGAAAAATGCTTTGCAAACTCCGAAGACAGTTCCACAAGAGGAGTTCCAAATGTTTAGAGGAAAAACAACACAGTTAGAGTAAGTATATGACCTCCCAATGAGAATGAGCGGAAAAGAGACAACATTCCTTTGAGTTTAAGTACAGGGAGATTTGTTTTTAAAAATCACTTTATATTCTTACCTCATGTTTGAAATGTGCAAGCCTTGCATTTCATACCACGTTGTCAGGTATAGCAAAAACTTGTATCTGCTTACTGTTTAATCAAAATAGAAAGCCTTAGGCTTTTTTTTTTTTTTTTTTTAGGGACGAACCTTATAAACCGAAGCACAATTTACAAACCTGCTATGTACTTTAGCAAGAATCAGTGAAGTAAAATGAATGGGCAAACTTGGATTCTTTAGCAAAACAGTGAAAGCATCATCTCAAGTAACAATGCTAAACATGGAACTATAGGCAAGGATGATGCAGTATAGAAGTAATGAATCATCGTCTTCAGTTATTCATTAATAGAGGGTCTGAAAGTTAAAGTTATATGGACTTGTCTCATTTGCAACCCTGGTTAATAATATTAATATCTTTCCTCCTACATTTTGGTTCCAACATGTTACATTCTCTTCATATATCATATTCTGGTTTTATCTTTACTGGGCAGTTATTTTGTTATAAATTTATTAGTATTCATTTTTCAACACAATCTCCCAGCACATAACCTATTCCCTGTTTGGAAATTACACATTTTTAGCAACTTATTTTTATTCTTTCAAGCCACTAGGGTATCTTTTAGTAAGTTCACTGAGGCAGTAATTTCCCAAGTAGGAGTAGCTGACCCTTTAAATATTGTCAAATGGCCAACTTGTGAGTTGATAGGAAGATCCAATAAATGCAGACATAATGCATCCCAAACCAGTTAAGAAATATGACTTTGGGGATTTAAAAAGAGAAAGTGAGTCCAGGGAGATGTGCTAATTCTTTTGGAGAGAACTGTAAAATTAGGGAATGAAGGAAAACAAATTAGACTTTACATGTTTGGATATCAGAAGAGCATTTGATTCAGAAGAGGAATCTTACGGTTAGATTAATTCAAGCTGGGTTGACTATTTGAAGAATAAGATGCATAATTCTAATATGGTACTGGTTAGACTCACAGATCTCAACGCCTCTAGAGAGAGCATGGGGGTGCCAAACACAGACCATGAAGGTGAGTCCTTTCACCGTGCAGTAGTTTTAGGAAACTTCTTCCAGGAACTTCACCCAGAGGAAAACCCAAAGGAAACAGAAACAATTTACATTTGTCCACACTACAGCATTTCTCTGGATTCTGCCAGGTACTTTTTAGATATTCTCAGATCAATTCCTCATTCCCACCTCTGGTACCTCACTGCAGCAATAGCAGACATTGAGAGCGTGTTTGCAGTTGTCAAATGCTTTCTGCGTACGTGATTGGCTCAGATCCACACAACCATTTTGTGGCTTAGATTTGTTTTTTCCACTTGAATGTAAGCTCCAGGAGGGAGGAATTTTGTCTGTCTGATCTACTGTTATATCCTTAGAACCCAGAAGAGTGCCAGGTATGTGGAAGGCATCAGCAACCATTTGTTGACTTTTATGGGTGAGGAAACTCAGGGACTTCCAGAGAGTAATAATGACATATTTGTTAAGCTCCCTGAAATCTTCAGACAGCTGTTCTATTTATCCTGTTTTTGCAGACTGCCATATTCTACGAGGGCACTACCTTCCTTTTTTGTCATAATTACTATACACACATACACTAATACATATATATTTGCTATTGTTTCTTGTTTTTTACTTAACCCTTCTCCTGAACAATTACATCTAAGAAATCATGAGTTTGGTGTGCTAGTTATATAATAAATTGTTTTCTAATACACATAAAAATAAATACTAAGCTTTAAATTTAAAAAGGAATAAAAACTTTGGGCATGCACCACCAGAAATCATCTCACATGGTACAAGGTGCTATGCCTACCACGTTTGGGCTGACACTGTTACACTGGATCCTTACAATAACCCTGTGGGAGAGGTCTCATGAGCAAAGCAGAGTAGGCACTGTTAGCTCATTTACCAGTGAGTTAACTGAGGGGGATGGACACAGGGTCACACAGCTAATAAGTGGTAGATTTAGAACTCTGAACCCCGCAGTATTTCTCATGGCCAATTTACTCTCTTCCACTATTTTACTACTCCCCCAGCATTCCTGGGGAAATCTACAGCTAAGCTTGTATCTGCTCTTTCTTGGGGTGGCTGCCTACACTAAGGGTCTAGCTTAGAGCTGTTTGCAAGCAATCTTGAAAGGGTGAAACAGACACCTTAGGTAGGCCTTAATTTGTAATTGTAGTCAAAGGAGGAAGCACATGCTAAAAAATTGTTGGTGAAAACTGTGTCTCATTGGTAATAATGAGCACAGGACAGAAAAGGGTAGAGAGTTGGGCGGTGAAAGGAAAAAAATAGAAATTAGCTTAGAAAAACATACTCCCAGGATGCTTATTTGCACGTACTATAAAACCAGGTAAGGCTCATTTGACATAATCATGTCAACAACAGTTCAAGTAGATGAGCCTGCCTACTATGTACCAGGTCTGTTACCTGCACTATCTCATGTATTCCTCATGGCAGGTAGGTTTCTCGCTCAGAGTAACCTTCTCAGGATCACAGACCTGAGAGAGAACAGAAACAGACTTTGAACAGGGTCTCTCTAGTACATTCTTTCCTTTCCCTCTCTGCAGTTGTTACCTCAGTGGTGGTGAAGCATTCGTATGTACATGCTTACATTTTGGTCAGATGATGAGACCAAATAATGCTGTACACCAAAGTTAAAAGCTTACATGACCTACAGGCCTGTTGGGATGGGCAGCTCTGAGATGTGGTCATGGCTTTGTGGTCCATATTCATCTGAGATCTGGCCTAAACCTTTGGATGACTATGAAGCAGCTATAGGAGCTGTTTTATACCAACTTACATTGAGTGGACCAAGGGTCCCTACTGAACTGTGCAGTAAAGTCCTGAAGTTGCCTAAGGTGCCCACAAAATCCTTAGGACTGGTCTGAATGAACAGAGTGAGCCAAGGTCAAGTGGCTAAAAGTCCAAAAAAGAAGCCTTCCAAGGCTGCCATAATCTTGGCCCATAGTTTTTAAAGTGACTGGAATGATCTTGCATCTGAGTTCAAGAAAAGACGATAAGGGAAGTGTCAAAATCTGTCCTCCCAGCTATCATTCTGCTGACTGATAGCTTCGTGTGCTATATACACAGCTCTCAGCTCTCCCATGCATTTAGCATCATATTCTGATAGATGGTAGATGTCAAAGAACAGATGGTCTAGGGAGCCAGAGATGTTTTTTTCCAAATACATGCCCTGTCTTTAACCTTTCAGCAGGCTATGATGAAAACACCTTATAAATCTATTTTTTTAAACCACTTAGTATTTTAAACCGAAGAGAGGAAGTAAAAAACAAAAACAAAACTCTTTAGCAATGCATCTCAGTTCACACACCTTAGTTTCAGGAAGTCTTGACCAAAGTCTAAACAAAACACCCTCCGTAATTCCAGCCCATTACTCTATCCTCAACAGAAACTAAAGAGAAAGTTCTCACAATGGGGAAAACGCCCACATTTTGAAGGGTCGGAGAAGGAAGCTCCAGTTGACTACCTATGGAGGAGTGGAGAGAAATTAGGAATTCCAGGACTCACACGAGGCTGGTAGCTTTATATGGCAAGGAAGAAACGGCACAGAACAGTTGGATGTACAGAGCTGCAGATAAACGAGTTCCATATGGAGAGAGGAAAGGAATAGAAGGCCTGCCTGTGTTTCTTCAGACAGTATCTCTTTAGAAAAGCTAAGCTTGTAATTAGGGTCATAATTTCTCTCTTGTAACTGTGTGTCACTTCAGGGTGTTCCTTAAAGGTTATTTAGCTATTTTTAAAAACTTCCTTACTGTAGTTTGTTTTTTTTTTTTTTACTGAATTCTTTTAAAAAGCCAACTGTTCCCTCGAGAAGTCTAGCGATTCTAACTCAGAGGCTCTGGTCCAAATCACCACTGCTCACCTGATAACACACAAAGTACCTAGAAGGAACTGTGAGCTTTCTAACTTCTGCTATAAAAATGTGATCAACATCATAATCCTGTGTCAAAGCATTAGTCACTAAAATGTACCCCAAGACCCCCTTGATCACCCAGCCTATGAGAGGACATTCAAAGAAAATAGGTAACAGTCAGCAACAATCAGTGGCTCTTGTTGGCTCTTCCATGAGGGGTTCTAAGAACCAGGCTTCCCTAGGTGTTTCCCCTCCTGGAAGACAGCAAGGTGATTTGGGTGGCGTTTAAGTTCCCCTGCTCTCCCCCTCCACCTCCTGGTGACTTCACTTAGTTGCTATAGCTGCTCTTACTTCTACGTGATGATGGAGTTAGCCTTCTGGCCATTTCTGTATCACCTCATTCTTCCCATTTCTGTGGCTTTCTTTTCCACTCCCTCCCTCATGGAGGGCTCAGGATGGCTTTTTCTTTGCCGTAACTGCTGCTGTTTCGCTGAGATGGAGAAAGGAGGAAGGGGATGAGAGGAGGGAAGATTGAGGTGTCAGGATTTTACTCTTCAGTGTTACAACTCTCACTAAGCTCCTCAAAGCTAGTTTTACTCTCCTGATTTCTCACTGTGTCTAAAACGGATCACTAGGGTGTCCATTCTTTCACAAATCACTATTTCCAAGAGGGACTTGGAAAAAGTTCCCTTGGGCATCTGGGACTCTCTACATAATGTCAGATTCCTAAGCTTTTAAACTGAACTCCTGGGACTTCCCTGGTGGTCCAGCGGTTAAGACTCTGCGCTCCCAACGCGGGGGGGCCCGGGTTCGATCCCTGATCAGGGTACTAGATCTCTCATGCCGCAACTAAAAATGATCCCACACACCCCAACTAAAAATGATCCCACACACCCCAACTAAAAATGATCCCACATGCCCCAACTAAAAATGATCCCGCATGTCCCAACTAAAATCCCATGTGCCACAACTAAGACCCAGCACAGCCAAATAAATAAATAAATATTAAAAAATAAATAAATAGATAAACTAAACTTCCCACAATCAGCCAGATGCCTTGGCACCTTTTTCTCTCCTGCTCAGGAGGAGTTGTCACTCCTGTCCAATATGCTACTACATCCATTCCCTATATGCCCCAATACCTTCAACTATCAGTACAAGCATCCAGCCCTTTCTCCTTAAGTCTCCTTTACTCCATTAGTGTTTCTCCCAGGGATCTATAAGGTTCTCAAGCAAATGGGACACTCAGAAGCATATTGTGAGTCATGACGCTTTCTAAAATGGGTGTGTAGATTAATTCCTCACTTTCTCCCAGGGCTCTTAAACTCTAACAGCAAGAATTTTGTAACCCGAAGTGGAAGACAATTTATAAAGCATGCCCAGCCCCCTGCCATGACTATCAGCTTCCTTTAGCAGACAACCTAGCTTCCTTCTGGCCACCAGCCATACCTGGGGACCTCATATTGCAGGAGATAGGATTGAGAGCAACTGGCAAGTCTCTATTCTTGAACTATTGGTGACAGACCTATTGCGTCACTTGTGGGGACCTGCCCTCTCATCTTGGAGCCATTCTTCTTTGTTGTAATATGGGTCTCTCCTCTTGACCTTCCCTTCTGAAATCATATTGCTTTCAGTATTTTTTGAGAATCTAGCTGTTGACTCCAGTCTGCTTCCATAGAAACTGCTTCCTGTCCTCAAGAAACTCTCAGATTCTGAATTCATGGAGTCAAGAGTAGACCCCTCTTCGTAGTGGCTGTCTTCTTGATTGAGATCCTGTTGAAATGCAGACAGCCAAAATCTGCCTTCCCCAAATGGGTCAATTTGACCTACATCCCTGGCTTCTCCTGTGCTGCCACCCAGAAACCTGGGTGTTGATATACCGGAAAACAAACAAACAACCACAAAACAACCACATTAAAGTGTGTGTGTGTGTATCTACACACACACACACCCCTCATGCATTCCATTGTGTTGTAGTCTTTAACCTTTAAGGATTGGTGGAATCTCTTTAATTAGTAACATTTAAAACTAGAAGAGACTCAGCATCAAAAGGAAATAATGACAATTTTGAAATATTAACACTTTGAGCTTATTAGAGTCCTCCCATAGATCTGAAAGGACATCATGGGTACGTTCACTTTTTTTTTTTTTTTGGCCACGCCGTGTGGCTTGCAGGATCTTAGTTCCCCGACCAGGGATTGAACTAGGGCCACTGCAATGAAAGCGCCAAGTCTTAACCACTGGACTGCCAGGGAAATGCCCCGTATGTTCACATTTATTCTTTGATTTATTTTAACCTTTCGCTATGGTGCTTTTCACACATAAACAAAATTGAGAAAGTAGTATACCGAATCCTTGTGAACCCAACATGCAGATTCAACAGTTATCAACCCAGACTCAGTCCTATTTCATCTATAAAATACACACACATTCCTCTTCCACGCTCCCTGGATTACTTTTTGTTCATTCAATTGGATTTATTTCATAGTACCAAAGTGTACTATTCAAATTAATGGCACAAAAATGAGCGTCGAGTTAAAATCTTACAAAACCTCATAATCTCTGCAAAACCTCATAATTTTATGAGTTTTTTTGTTAAAGAAAGAAAAAGTATAATGGACTTACAATATTATAGTAGTTTCAGGTGTACAACATAGTGATTTGATATTTTTAGACATTACAAAATGATCACCACAATAAGTCTAGTTACTATTTGTCACCATACAAAGTTGCTACAATATTATTTCTATATTCACTATGCTGTACATTATTTATTTTATAACTGGAATATATCTTCTTGTTGGATTGATCCCTTTATCATTATGTAATGTCCTGCTTTGTCTGTTACAGTTTTTGTTTTAAACTCCATCTTGCCTGATGTAAGTTTTGCTACCTCAGATTTCTTTTCATTTTCGTTGCAGGGAATACTTTTTTCTAACCCCTCACTTCCAGTCTATCTGCATCTTTAGTTCTGAAGTGAGTTTCTTGTAGGTAGCATATACACGGGTCTTGTTTTGTCGTTCATTCAGCCACTCTATGTCTTTTGATTGGAGCATTTAGTTCATTTACATTTCAAGTAATTATTGGTAGGTATGTACTTATTGCCATTTTGCTAATTGTTTTCTCGTTGTTGTTTTAATTCTTTTTTGTTCCTTTCCTCTTTTGCTCTCTTTCCTTGTGATTTGGTGACTACTTTTAGTGTTATGTTTGGATCCCTTTCTCTTTCTCTGTGTGTGTATATATTATAGAATTATGGTTGTGGTTACCATGAGGTTCGTATATAACAACATATGTATATATGGTTATTTTAAGTTGATGATCTCTTAAGTTCTAACGCATTCTAACAATCCTGCCATTTTACTCCTCTCCTCCCTTCCATGTTTAATGCTTTTGATATCATATTTTACATCTTTTTGTTTTCTGTATCCTTCAACTATTTATTGTGGATATAGACAATTTACTACTTTTGTCTTTTAACCTTCCTACTAGTTTTTTTCATTTACTTAATTAATTAATTAATTTTTGGCTGTGTTGGGTCTTCATTTCTGTGTGAGGGCTTTCTCTAGTTGAGGCAAACGGGGGCCACTCTTCATCGTGGTGCGCGGGCCTCTCACTATCGCGGCCTCTCATTGCGGAGCACAGGCTCCAGACGCGCAGGCTCAGTAGTTGTGGCTCACAGGCCTAGTTGCTCCGCGGCATGTGGGATCTTCCCAGACCAGGGCTCGAACCCGTGTCCCCTGCATTGGCAGGCAGATTCTCAACCACTGCGCCACCAGGGAAGCCCTTCCTACTAGTTTTATAAGTGATTGATCTACTACCTTTACTGTATGTTTGCCTTTACCAGTGAGATTTTTCATTTCATAATTTTCATATTTCTAATTGTAGTCCTTTCTTTTCCACTTAGAGAAGTCCTTTTAACATTTCTTATAAAGTTGCTTTAGTGGTGCTGAACTCTTTTAGCTTTTGCTTATCTGTAAAACTGTTTATTCTCTCATCAAATCTGAATGATAGCCTTGACAGGTAGAGTAGTCTTGGGTTTTTTCCTTTCATCACTTTGAATATATACCATGCCACTCCCTCAGGCCTGAAAACTTTCTTCTGAAAAGTCAGCTGGTAGTCTTATGGGATCTCCCTTGTACATAACTAGTTGCTTATCTCTTGCTGCTTTTAAGATTTTTTCTGGATCTTTAATTTTTGCCATTTTAATTGTAACATGTCTTGGTGTGAACCTCTTTGGGTTTATCTTGATTGGGGCTCCCTGTGCTTCCTAGATTTGAATGTCTGTTTCCTTCCCCATGTTAGGGAAGTTTTCAGCTCTTATTTTTTCAAATAAGTTCTTTGCTCTTTTCTCTCTCTCTTCTCCTTCTGAGATGCCTAAGATGTGAATATTATTAAGCTGATGTTGTCCCAGAGGTCTCTTAAACTATCCTGATTTTTTTAAATCGTTTTTTCTTTTCTCTGTTCAGCTTGGGTGATTTTCACTACTTTGTCTTCCAGTTCACTAATTTACTCCTCTGTATCATCTAATCTACTGTTGATTCCTTCTAGTGTATTTTTTACTTCAGTAATTGTATTTTCAGCTCTATTTGGTTATTTTTTATATTTTCTAACCATTTGTTCAGCTTCTCACTGTATTCATCCATTTTCCTCTGAAATTCACTGAGCATCTTTATGATCATCACCTCAACTTCTTTACTGGGTAGATTGCTTAGCTCCACTTTGCTTAGTTCTTCTTCTGGGGTTTTGACCTGTTCCTTTGCTTTGAACGTATTCCTCTGTCTCCTCATTTTATCTAATTCTCTGTGTTTATTTCTATATATTAGGTAAGTTGGTTACATTTCCCAGTCTTAGAGAAGTGGCCTTATAGAGAAGTCTTTGGGGTCCAGCAGCACCTTCCCTCTGGCCACCTTCCCTCTGGCTTTAGAGGCACCCCCTATATGGGCTTCATGGGCCCTTCTGTTGTGGCAGGACTGACTACTGTGGGCAAGCTGGTAGGCAGAACTTGCTTCCAGCCCAGTTGGCTGCCAGGCCCTGCCTTGTGCAGTGGCTGCCAGCCCATTGGTGGGTGGGACCAGGTCCTGGGGCTACTAGATTATTCTGAAACAAATTCCACATTTTATACCATTTCATCCATAAGTATTTCAGTATATATCTCTAAATGATAAGGATTCATTAAAAAATTATACCTAAAACATTTGAAATAATTCCTTAAATGTCATAATAGATCCAATTAGTATTAAAATTTCCCCTATTATTTTATAAAATTGTTTCTAATAGCTGCTTTGTTGAAATCAGGATCCAAAAAGTTCCACCCATTGCATTTGGTTGATGTGTCTCAAGTCTCAAAAAATACAGCTCCTTCCCTCTTTTCTTTCATCTTTGCAATTTATTTGTTAAAGCCACTAGGTTACTTACCCTGCATAGTTTCCCACTGTCTAGATTTTGCTAATTTTATTTCCAAACTGTTGTGTAAGATGCTCCTCGACCCCCTTATTTCCTGTGAACTAAAAATTAGATCTAGAGTGTCACCTGATTCAGGTTCCATTTGTGTGTGTGTGTGTGTGTGTGTGTGAATACTTCACAGATGGTGTTGTGTACCATCTTCAGGAGGTATGTTATTATTGTCTCTCTTTTTGTGATGTTAGCAGCCATTATTTATTAAAAACTGCTTAAACCCAAATTTTTTTCTGAGGTGATATTATACATACTTTAAACTGTTCATTAGAAACACCTTCAAGTTTTATTGCAGTCTTAGCCCATTTTCGTTTCCATTAGCTAAATAACATTCTTTCTTTTAAGCATTAGCTTCCAACATTTCCATCAGTCATGCTCGTATGTCCTTTCTTCTGAAGTGAGATGGTTACATTTGCCCTGATTCTTCCTCCACCTCCTTCCCACCCCTTACATCCCCCAGGAAGGGAATATGAATATCTTGATGGTACATTTCGTATTTTATAGCAATACCTTTAGAGTACTGTCTTGTTTTTACAGTATTTTTCCTCTGCCTGTCCCATAGTGACTGTTTTCTTAAACTATTAAACTTGCCTCTAAGATTCTGATTACCAATTCCAATGTGTGGGCTTTTTTCCACATACCACCAAACAATTCTCTGACACCAGTCAGATGACTTACAATTCAACTCAATTCCTGAACTATCTGCCTGGAGATAGCATCAGATTCTAGAAATTAAGAGCTCTGTCCCGTAAGATCGCGCTACCACTTCAGATGTCAACTACAAGTCTAATTTTTTACCTGTGATTTGGACTGACTGGTAATGAATCAGAGGTTCCCAGAACCCCTCCTTGGGTTTGATTAATATGGTAGGCCAGCTCACAGAGCTCAGGAAACCAGTGTACTCACTACATTATCGGTTTATTATAAAGGATATTAAAGGATACTAATCTATAGCTAGATGAAGAGATATATAGGCAAGGTCCCAAACAAAGGAGCTTCTGTCTTTGTGGTTTGGGGCCTGGCACAGAGATACATGGAAGTATTCTGGTTTGAGAATGTTCCTCAAACCCTGTCCTTTGGGTTTTTACGGAAGCTTCATTACATAGACGTGATCGATTATATCATTGGCCATTGCTGAATGATTCAACCACTAGCCTCTCTCCTCTGCCTAGAGGTCCAGGGGGATGGGACTGAAAGTTCCAACCTTCAGTCATGTGGTTGGTTCCCCTGGCAACTAGCATCCATCTGTAGATTCTCTCCAAAAGTCACTTTTATATAAACTCAGTTGTGGTTAACAGGGATTTGTTATGACTATCAAGACAACGTTAATGTTCTTATCACTTAGGAAATTCCAAGGGTTTTAGGAGCTCTATGCCAGAAACGGAGATGAAGACCAAATATATATTTTTTACTATAAATCACATCTTCCTTTTCTTTCTCATTTTGACTTCTGCTCATGCACAGTATTCACAATACATGAAAGTTTTGTTTCTCTGCTGCTGATAACCTAAAGTCCCATAAGTTGGAGGTCTTGGCTCAACCTTCTCTTTTGTTTGTCTTCAGCCTCTTGCCTAATCCAGGCAATGTTGACCACTCTTACTTACTGAAATGCCCTTCCTTTTCTAGGATCACTCTCTCTGGTTTTCCTCCTACCTCTCATATTACTTTTTATTGTTCTCCTTCAAAGTCATCTCTTCCTCTGTCCATTCCTGAAATGTGAGTTTTGCCCAGGATTTTGTCTTTGGCCCTCTTCTCCTTTCACATGATGCTGAGTGAACTGACTCATCCTCTTGGCATCAACAACCAACATAGGAGCATGACTCCCAGTTCTAGATCTTCTGCCAAGGCTTCTCTTCTTAGCTGTAGGATTGCACATCTAGCTGTTTACTAGAAATCACTCCCAGATAATTCTGCCTCAGTAGGAATGGAACAGAGCACATTACCTCTCATTTCCAGCTTGCCTTGCCCCCCACCCTCCCACACCAACCTCCTTACTTCATTCTCTAGCTCTTTGAATCACACTACTATCAACCACAGTCATCAGCTCAGAAACCTGGGCTCCTCCTAGGCTCCTTTCTCTTCCATCACTTCTGATCCACCACCATTCATGCTAACTGCTCCTATTCATGCTTTCTCATACTCGTCCCCTTTGCCATTACCATGACCCCTTATTGCCCAACTTGTTTGCCTGCTTCCCAAATTCTGCCCCTTCCATTCATCCTTCACACTGCTGCCAGAATAATCTTTCTAAAACACAAATCTGAGTTATGGTACTTTACACTTAAATTCCAAACTCCTTGATACGGCAGTCTTCATTCAACCTTTGGCCATGGTTTCTGCAGCCCATACGATGAACATTCCAAAGGTTATATGCCGTAACACATGACCGTTTACTAATACATTGCCTGGCTCGATATACAGCAACTAGTTTCCATTTTTGGCCTAAATATTTGCTCTTCTTCTTGTGTCATATGCCATTCCATGCCACTGTGTATTTGTACATGCTCTCTCATCCTCCCCAACCCCTCCTGGCCTGTCTTCCCTTTTTCCACCTGGGTGGTACTTACTTATCTTTTAACCCTCAGTTCAACTCTATTCACTTCAGGAAGGCTTTTTTGAAACATATGTAATTAAACACCTCTTCTTTGTGTTCCTAAAAATTCCTCTATTACTTCTGTCATGGCCTCTACATAGTTCAGTATTGATTTACTTGCCTCATAGACTGTAAGCAATGTGTAGTAGTTCTTGAGGTTTAATATTTATATCCCCAGTAATAGACTCAGTGCCTGGCCCATTGTGGTGTTCAGTCAAGGCAAAAACGAATGAAGCCCAGAGAAAGACAAATACCATATGATATCACTTATATGTGGAATCTAAGAAAATGATACAAATGAGCTTATTTACAAAACAGAAACAGCCTCACAGACATAGGAAAGAAATTTATGGTTACCAAAGGGGGAAGGCAGGGAAGGGATAACTTAGGAATTTGGTATTAAGAGATACACACGACTATATATAAAACAGATAACAAAGACCTACTGTATAGGACAGGTAATTCTATTTGATACCTTAGCCTACAATGGAAAAGAATATGTATATATAAATAAATATATGTATATTTGAATCACTTCACTGTACAACTGAAACTAACACAACGTTGTAAATCAACTATACTTCAGTTTAAAAAATGAAGCCCAGTCATTTCTACCTCTATACACTCATAGTGTGTTCGGGCCCTCATCGTCTCTACTTGGATAACCATAATTACTTACAAGTTGCTTTTCCTGATTTCAGTCTCCATCCCAGTGAATGCATCTTTCAGCTCTGATCGTACCATTTTCCTCCTTAAAAGTCCACCACTCTCCAATTCTGATATGGCCCCTCAGTAGAGCAGGGGTCCTATTGAAAGCTGGGATTGTTGTACTGTGCATATAAAAGGTGTGAAGGCAGAAAACTGGTTGAGAAACACTAGCCTATAAAATTAAATCCAGGATTATCAGCATGGTTCCAAAAGGTCATGTGATTTGGTTTCTCTTCTAACCTCCAAACTGCCTTGGACCCAGCTATTCTAGACCTTCACTCTTTCACCCAAACCAGAATGCCCTGGGCTCTCCTGCATTGGTTTTTGCATAATATGAAGGCTTGAATTTCTTTCTTTCACAAAATCTTCATCCTTCAAGATCCATTAGAAATGCCACCTCCTCTGTGAAACCTTCAGGAAAACCACAGGAAACTCTGTGTCCTCCAGCATGTTATGAATCTCATCACTCTTCCACTTAAGGTCCAAATTCCTATTTCAGTGACTGCATTTTATCTTTACTCCACTCTGTATCATGTAATGGAAGGAGGTGCTGATATCACCTTCCCTCAGTAGGGTATAAAATCCTTAATGAAGATGGAAGGTGTTTATTGTACTTATTTTGTAGCATCATACCTGCCTACGCCCTCCTCTAGCCCCGAGCACCTAACACAGTTCTCAACTGTCAATATTTGCAGATCTGATTTGCATTTTTCTTAGTAAAAGTGGTTCTTCTCCTACAGCCCAGTTATTGGAACTCACCATTCCCTCCATTTGTGGACACTAATTCCTAAAGTCTCTTGCTTTTTTGCTTCTCATAGTGGACCTTTGGCCTTACCTCACCTTGAATCCTTAAATTCTTCATATTTCCTTCTGTCAGAACTTTCCTGGGGAAAAAACATTCTACCTTAATCCCTTTAAGAAATACTATCATTTTAGCACGCTCAAGATTTCTTTCATCTCATTCCCCTATATTCATACTTCAGACCCCACATCTGTTTCCTTTAAGAGACCAATCATTCCCTGCATACCCTGCTTTCATATACTAAGCCTTTATGTCTCTCCATTTCTGCTTCCCACCTCCAGTGGAACACCTTCAGAATCTCTTTTTAAAATCTTGACTCTTTAAAAACTCTTATTCTCCATCCATTCTTATGCTGTCTTCCCAACACAAAAATGAGAAATGGAACCCTCTTCCCTGATTGAAAAAACCTTGCTCAGATAAAGCCCAGGCTTCAGCATCCCAACTTCATCCACTGGAACTGAAGTGTCGTTGTTGCCTTTAATCACATTTATTTTATAGCCTCCATAAAGCAATAAAATATTTCAATCCACACACTATGCAAACAGTCGGCCTCAGCCAGCGATAACTTAGGAAGAGAAAAACTTGGTCCAAGCTATTTCATGAGGTGGGTGTGGGTGGAAGAGGACATTCCTCCTGTGCTTTTCTTTCCCTCTCACCTTCTTCCTAAGAGTTCCTCTGTTGTCTCCCCTTTTCCCAATTTGCTTTTGCATCCTGCTTCCTCTCTATTTGGATTCTAATTGGACCTTCCTTTCCCTTTCATTCTCTTTAAATAGCTTCTGCCTTTGAACACCTCAGTCTGTACTGATGTGAATTATCTTATCATCTCCTTCTCTGCACATTCACTGTACATTTTGTGTGGTCTGTTTACTGCCATATGTTTGCAGAGGGAGTACATCATGGAGATCAGTGTCCTGGATGGGGCATCAGGTTGCATTTGGATGCTCTGCTCAGCCTCTTTCTAGTTGTCTAATCATGGGCAGGTTGTCTAACATCTCTGGGCCCCAATTTCCTCATCAGTAAAGCAGATGTAACAGGAGTACTTAGTTCATGATGAAGATTAACATTAGCACTCATTACCACCACTCTTTGGCTCAAACTGGATTAAGGAACATGGGTCTTTCACCCAGATTTGCATAACCATATAGGCTCGATTCACCACCCCCACTACCATTTTTTTTTGAATTTTTAAACTTTATTTTATTTATCTTTTTATACAGCAGTTTCTTATTAGTTATCCACTTTATAGATATTAGTGTATACATGTCAATCCCAATCTCCCAATTCATTCCACAACCACAACCCCCACCACTGTCCCCCCTTGGTGTGCATACGTTTGTTCTCTACATCTGTGTCTCGATTAATGCCCTGCAAACCAGTTCATCTGTACCATTTTTCTAGGTTCTACATATATGCGTTAAAACACAATATTTGTTTTTCTCTCTCTGACTTACTTCACTCTGTATGACAGTCTCCAGATCCATCCACGTCTCTACAAATGACCCAATTTTGTTCCTTTTTATGGCTGAGTAATATTCCATTGTGTATATGTACCACATCTTCTTTATCCATTCAACTGTTGATGGGCATTTAGGTTGCTTCCATGTCCTGGCTATTGTAAATAGTGCTGCAATGAACATTGGGGTGCACGTGTCTTTTTGAATTATGGTATTCTCTGGGTATATGCCCAGTGGTGGGATTGCTGGGTCATATGGTAAATCTATTTTTACTTTTTTAAAGAACCTCCATGCTGTTCTCCATAGTGGCTGTACTCAATTTACATTCCCACCAACAGTGCAAGAGGGTTCCCTGTTCTCCACACCCTCTCCAGCATTTGTTGTTTGTAGATTTTCTGATGATGCCCATTCTAACTGGTGTGGGGTGATACCTCACTGTAGTTTTGATTTGCATTTCTCTACTAATTAGTGATGTTGAGCAGCTTTTCATGTGCTTCTTGGCCATCTGTATATCTTCTTTGGAGAAATGTCTATTTAGGTCTTCTGCCCATTTTTGGATTGGGTTGTTTGTTTTTTTAATATTGAGCTGCATGAGCTGTTTATATGTTTCAGAGATTAATCCTTTCTCTGTTGATTCCTTTGCAAATATTTTCTCCCATTCTGAGGGTTGTCTTTTTGTCTTGTTTATGGTTTCCTTTGCTGTGCAAAAGCTTTTAAGTGTCACTAGGTCCCATTTGTTTATTTTGTTTTCATTTCCATTACTCTAGGAGGTGGATCAAAAAAGATCTTGCTGTGATTTATGTCAAAGAGTGTTCTTCTTATGTTTTCTCTAAAAGTTTTATAGTGTCCAGTCTTACATTTAGGTCTCTATTCCATTTTGAGTTTATTTTTGTGTATGGTGTTAGGGAGTGTTCTACTTTCATTTTTTACAGGTAGCTGTCCAGTTTTCCCAGCACCACTTACTGAAGAGACTGTCTTTTCTCCATTGTATATACTTGCCTCCTTTGTCATAGATTAGTTGATCCTAGGTGTGTGGGTTTATCTCTGGGCTTTCTATCCTGTTCCATTGATCTATATTTCTGTTTTTGTGCCAGTACCATATTGTCTTGATTACTGTAGCTTTGTAGTATAGTCTGAAGTCAGGGAGCCTGATTCCTCCAACTCTGTTTTTTTCCCTCAAGACTGCTTTGGCTATTCGTGATCTTTTGTGTCTCCATACAAATTTTAAGATATTTTTGTTCTAGTTCTGTAAAAAATGCCATTGGTAATTTGACAGGGATTGCATTGGATCTGCAGATTGCTTTGGGTAGTATAGTCATTTTCACAATATTGATTCTTCCAATCCAAGAACATGGCATATCTCTCCATCTGTTGGTATCATCTTTAATTTTTTTCATCAGTGTCTTATAGTTTTCTGCATACAGGTCTTTTGTCTCCCTAGGTAGGTTTATTCCTAGATATTATATCCGTTTGGCTGCAATGGTAAATGGGAGTGTTTCCTTAACTTCTCTTTCAGATTTTTCATCATTACTGCATAGGAATGCAAGAGATTTCTGGGCATTAATTTTGTATACTGCTACTTTAACAAATTCATTGATTAGCTCTAGTAGTTTTCTGGTGGCATCTTTAGGATTCTCTATGTATAGTATCATGGCATCTGCAAACAGTGACAGTTTTACTTCTTCTTTTCCAATTTGTATTCCTTTTTTTCTTTTTCTTCTCTGATTGCCGGGGCTAGGACTTCCAAAACTATGTTGAATAATAGTGGCGAGAGTGGACATCCTTGTCTTCTTCTTGATCTTAGAGGAAATGCTTTCAGTTTTTCACCATTGAGAATGATGTTTACTGTGGGTTTGTCGTGTATGGCCTTTATTTTGTTGAGGTGGGTTCCTTCTATGCTCACTTTCTGGAGAGTTTTTATCATAAATGGGTGTTGAATTTTGTCAAAAGCTTTTTCTGCATCTATTGAGATGATAATATGGTTTTTCAATTTTTTAATATGATGTATCACATTGATTGAGTTGTGTATATTGAAGAATCCTTGCATCCCTGGGATAAATCCCACTTGATCATGGTGTATGATCCTTTTAATGTGTTGCTGGATTCTGCTTACTAGTATTTTGTTGAGGATTTTTGCCACTATATTCATCAATGATATTGTTCTGTAATTTTCTTTTTTGTAGTATCTTTGTCTGGTTTTGGTATCAGGGTGATGGTGGCCTCGTAGAATGAGTTTGGGAGTGTTCCTTCCTCTACAATTTTTCAGAAGAGTTTGAGAAGGATGGGTGTTAGTTCTTCTCTAAATGTTTGATAGAATTCACCTGTGAAGCCATCTGGTCCTGGATTTTTGTTTGTTGAAAGATTTTTAATCACAGTTTCAATTTCATTCCTTGTGATTGGTCTGTTCATAGTTTCTATTTCTTCCTGGTTCAGTACTGGAAGGTTATACCTTTGTAAGAATTTGTCCATTTCTTCCAGGTTGTCCATTTTATTGGCATAGAGTTGCTTGTAGTAGTCTCTTATGATGCTTTGTATTTCTGAGATGTCCGTTGTAACTTCTCCTTTTTCATTTCTAATTTTATTGATTTGAGTCCTCTACCTCTTTTTCTTGATGAGTCTGGCTAAAGGTTTATCAATTTTGTTTACCTTCTCAAAGAACCAGCTTTTAGTTTTATTGATCTCTGCTATTGTTTTGTTTCTATTTCATTTATTTCTGCTCTGATCTTTATGATTTCTTTCCTTCTAGTAACTTTGGGTTTTGTTTGTTCTTCTTTCTCTAGTTCCTTTAGGTGTAAGGTTAGATTGTTTATTTGAGATTTTTCTGTTTCTTGAGGTAGGCTTGTATTGCTATAAACTTCCCTCTTAGAACTGCTTTTGTTGCATCCCATAGGTTTTGGGTCATCATGTTTTGTTGTAATTTGTTTCTAGGTTTTTTTTTTAATTTCCTCTCTGATTTTTTCAGTGATCTCTTGGTTATTTAGTACTGTATTGGTTACCCTCCATGTGTTTGTGTTTTTTTCCATTTTTTTCCCCTGTAATTGATTTCTGATCTCATAGTGTTGTGGTCAGAAAAGATGCTTGATATGATTTCAATTTTCTTAAATTTACTGAGGTTTGATTTGTGACCCAAGGTGTAATCTAGCCTGGAGAATGTTCTGTGTGCACTTGAGAAGAAAGTGTAATTTGCTGTTTTTGGATGGAATGTCCTATAAATATCAATTAAATCTATCTGGTCTATTGTGTCATTTAAAGCTTGTGTTTCCTTATTAACTACCTGTTTGGATGAGCTGGTGTTAAGGTCCCTCATTATTATTGTGTTACTGTTGATTTCCTCTTTTAGAGCTGTTAGCAGTTGCCTTATGTATTGAGGTGCTCCTATGTTGGGTGCATATATACTTATAATTGTTATATCTTCTTCTTGAATTGATCCCTTGATCATTATGTAGTGTCCTTTCTTGTCTCTTGTAACATCCTTTATTTTAAAGTCTATTTTATGTGATATGAGTATTGCTACTCCAGCTTTCTTTTGACTTTCATTTGCATGGAATATCTTTTTCCATCCCCTCACTTTCAGTCTGTATGTGTTCCTAGGTCTGAAGTGGGTCTCTTGTAGGCAGCACATATATGGGTATTGTTTTTGTATCCATTCAGCGAGCCTGTGTCTTTTGGTTGGAGCATTTAATCCATTCACGTTTAAGGTAATTATCAATATGTATGTTCCTATTACCATTTTCTTAATTGTTATGGGTTTGTTTTTGTAGGTCCTTTTCTTCTCTTGTGTTTCCCACTTAGAGAAGTTCCTTTAGTGTTTGTTGTAGAGCTGGTTTCGTGGTGCTGAATTCCCTTGGCTTTTGCTTTTCTGTAAAGCTTTTGATTTCTCAGTCGAATCTGAATGAGATTCTTGCCGGGTAGAGTAATGCTGGCTGTAGGTTCTTGCCTTTCATCACTTTAAATATATCATGCCACTCCCTTCTGGCTTGTAGAGTTTCTGCTGAGAAATCAGCTGTTTACCTTATGGGAGTTCCCTTGTATGTTATTTGTTGTTCTTCCCTTGTTGCTTTCAATAATTTTTCTTTGTCTTCAACTTTGGCCAATTTGATTACTATGTGTCTGGGCGTGTTTCTCCTTGGGTTTATCCTGCCTGGGACTCTGTGATCTTCCTGGACTTGGGTGGTTATTTCCTTTCCCATGTTAGGGAAGGTTTCGACTATAATCTTTTCAAATATTTTCTCGGGTCCTTTCTCTCTCTCTTCTCCTTCTGGGACCCCTATAATGCAAATGTTGTTGTGTTTAATGTTGTCCCAGAGGTCTCTTATGCTGTTTTTATTTCTTTTCATTCTTTTTTCTTTATTCTGTTCCACAGAAGGAATTCCACCATTCTGTCTTCCAGGTCACTTATCCGTTCTTCTGCCTCAGTTATTCTGCTATTGATTCCTTCTAGTGTGTTTTTCATTTCAGTTATTGTATTGTTCATCTCTGTTTGTTTGTTCTTTAATTCTTCTAGGGGTTTGTTCTTTAATTCTTCTAGGTCTTTGTTAAACATTTCTTTCATCTTCTCGATCTTTGCCGATCTTTGCCTCCATTCTTTTTCCGAGGTCCTGGATCATTTTCACTATCATTATTCTGAATTCTTTTTCTGGAAGGTTGCCTATCTCCACTTCATTTAGTTGTTTTTCTGGGGTTTTATCTTGTTCCTTCATCTGGTACACAGCCCTCTGACTTTTCATCTTATCTATGTTTCTGTGAATGTGTTTTTTTTCCCACAGGCTGCAGGATTGTAGTTCTTCTTGCTTCTGCTCTCTGCCCTCTGATGGATGAGGCTATCTAAGAGGCTTGTGCAAGTTTCCTGATGGGAGGGACTGGTGGTGGGTAGAGCTGACTGTTGCTCTGGTGGCAGAGCTCAGTAAAACTTTAATCCGTTTGACTGCTGATGGGTGGGGCTGGGTACCCTCTCTGTTGGTTGTTTGGCCTGAGGCAACCCAACACCAGGGCCTACCTGGGCTCTTTGGTGGGGCTAATGGCAGACTCTGGGAGGGCTCATGCCAGGGATTACTTCCCAGAACTTCTGCTGCCAGTGTTCTTGTCCTCACGGTGAGCCACAGCCACCCCCTCCTCTGCAGGAGACCCACCAACACCAGCCGGTAGGTCTGGTTCAGTCTCCTATGGGGTCACTGCTCCTTCCCCTGGGTCCCAATGTGCACACTCCTTTTGTGTGCCCTCCAAGAGTCCCCACCACCATTTTTAAAACAAGTGTGTACTGGGGATGTCTCTGGTAAAGAAAAAACTGGTAAGTTGTACATCACCTCTGTCTTAAACGATCTGACCCAAGGACTTGGGGGTCTGTTAGGTTTCTGAACCTACCCATAAGCTTTATAGCCACCCGGGATGCCTTTGGAATTTGTTCCTGGTTTGCTAAGATCCCCTGAGAGTATATGGTAGGCCACCGTAGTATCCAGGAGCAGCAGGACTAGGGGTGGAAAGATCCAGAAATTTTCTCCCTCTGTGAGGTGTCACCAGTCCTCCAGGAAAGAAAAACAGAGCTCTAACTTCCAGGGGAATCCCATCATCCATTAAAGTCTTCAGAGCTGGGTCCAGAACAAGCACTGAGCTGGGACAACAAGCACCCTCAGCCAATTTCCCAAGGACAAGGACAACAGGTCTTCAATTCGGACAGGAAAAAAAAAAAAAATTCAAAAGGTTGGGTGACCCGGGCATATTGACCGTGTGACTCTAGGCAAGTCGATTGCCCTCTCTGGACCTTGGTTTCCTGATCTCCGGAGGAGAGGGCTGGATCTATGAAGAGTCGGAATTAGTTGATCATTAAGATCTCTTTCATCATGAGCATTCATGATTCTATAAGGCAGCTCTTCCTCAGCCAGGCCAGTAATGTGCCCAGGAGCATAGGTATCCATACCCATCCTGGATTATCCAGTACAGCAATGACTTCAAATATTTTCTCTAATTCTCAAAGCAAGTGCACATTACTTACTTTAGAAAATATTGCGAATTTGAGAGTAGCTCCTGCTCATTGACAATAACGCCAGCTTATTTCCTTGCATGTGTTCAGTCGCAGCCCTCTTGATAGAGGCCAGTGCTTGATAGAATGTGTGACCCCACTTATACCCTCATCCCCAGAAGCTGGCTAAGCCCAGCTTGGGAGCAAAGCTTTTTTCAAATTTAACCAGCACTTATCTGGCACTTACAGTATGCCAGGCACTGCTCTAAGACTATGCAAACATTAATTCATTTAATGTTCATACCATATTAATTGAGAATTTTTAGTATTCCCATTTACATATGGGAAACGGAGGCAAAGAGAGGTTAAGAAAGTGGCCCAAGTCACACAGCCAGTGAGTAGCCTAGCCAGCTCTTAACCCTACTCTAACCTGCTGCTGTCAGCTCCAGGTACTTGGGTGGAGCAGTTAGTGTCGCTGGACCCTCTGCCCTGGCTCATGGTCTATGTTTCTTCCTTACTTTACTGTCTCCAATTTCCAAGGGCTCCTCTCAGTGAATCTCTTAGCAGATCTTCAGGCTTTGATCTCTACGTGACTGTGATGTAGTGGAAGATGCTCTGTTCTCCCAGTCAAAACACATGTGTCACATCCCCACCTCACCTTTTACTGGTTCTGTGACTTCAGACACCCATCACCTGCCTCTACTAGCCTCATTTTACAACGAGGCTATTAGTACCTGCTCAGCAACAGAGGGGAAATCCACTGAGCCCACACCTGGGAAAGTACCTTGAAAGTTACAAAGTGACAAATAAATTAAGGGATAATGTCAGCATCTGGCACCTCGCAGGTGATAGTCACGTATTACACATTTGTTGAATTGATCGTAGGCAAGAAGCAACACAAAATTTAGGAGAGCGTACAGATTCAGGAACATGTCTAAGCCCTCGCTAGGTTTGCAATAGAGGAAACCATCAAATCATTATTTCCCTAAGCCCTCGTATCTCTAAAATGATCTGCTCTAAACAGGCACACTTTCCTCAAAGAAGCTCAGAAGCCAGAGGTTCTGGAACACACGTGTGTGTCCTGTGGAACCAGGGATGAGTTGGGCCAAACCACAGGCCTGGGTTCGGGGGGATGGGTGGTAAAGGAAGCGGCCTGGGGAACTTAGGTCTGTGTCTACTGAGGTCAGTCACCTGCTCAGGGTGTCCTGTAAGCTTGATGACAAGGACCAGAATGGGTGCCAGCCAGAGACAAGTTTTAGCCGAATCTAAACAAGAGACTTAAAATACCTACCTTCTCGATCCCTGAAAATAGAAACTTGAAATCAACAGCCCCTGATTCCACCCTGAGTCTGAGACGGGTCCAGCTAGTCCCCACTGATGACAATGGCAAACGCCCCAGCCACCACAGGCACTGGTGGGGCGCCTCAGGCTTCAGGTGGCTCTCAGTTCAAGCTCCGCTCAGCTCTACTGACTTGGAGGAATTAGGGAGCCTCTGAATGTCAGCATTGTCCCCTTTTCAATGAAAAAACAGTTGTTCTAAAAAAATAATCAAATAAACAGGACCTGCTGGCTTAGAGGAATCTCTGTGAGCTTCCAGGAAACAACATTCCCACCACCAGCTCATTTTCATGGGGGAAGCACAGCCTGCGGGCAGAGTGCAGACTCGTTAGACACCATCTGCTCTGTGTACCGGAGAAGTGGGAGCACTGGGGCAGCCAGGGCTACTGAGAAACTGCTGTGCCCAGGAGGGAAATCAACACTGCCCCACATATATTCTAGGAAAAGAAAGTGTGGGCTTGATGTGAGAAAGGCAGAATCCGCACCACTGAATCCCCAAATATTTTTACGGGGGGTTGAAAGCAAAAAAATTTACCAAAAACTCCCCACAAGCCCAAACAAAGCTTCAGTGTGTTCCCATTTGCAGCCAGCCTGATAATCACACCCTTCGTGTCTTCTGCAGCTGGGCTGGAACTCAGCGAGTGGAAGGCGCTTCCTATAAACAAAGGCTAGCAGAGAGAGACCTCCTTGCCTCCTCCTGTTCCCGGGCCTCCACCTCCGCCCCTCTCTGCAGAGCCAGCAGGTCAAACAACTGCTTAACCTCTTGGCTTAATTAAAATTTTGGCTCCCTCTTGCAAACTAAGAGCCAGAGATAAAGGAGAAATAAATTGGTCACTGGAACTCATGAAGGAAGCTTGCATGCCTGCAACGGGCTGCTCTGCGTCCTACCCACCCCCGAAACTGGATCTGTGCAAACTGAGGCTGGCTGAGATCCCCTCCGAGGCTGCAAGGCTCTGCTCTTGGGAGAACACAGCATCACTCTGCCCACCTGAGCTCCAAGCAAGGGCTGCAGTTCTTGGAAGATGGTTTTCAGTAAGATGGTAGAAACTCAGAATTCGAATCCACAGCCAAACCATGGAATCAGTGAATGCCCATTCCAGACCTTCGTTTTCCCCCTAGCCTTCGCTCCCCCAAAGGGAGCCCTCTCACTCCATTCTCCTATTCATTTTACACACCTTCCTCCTAACCCCCACGGTTTAGCTCAGCTTCCCCAGCCTTCACCCACTTTCTCACCATCCCTGCGAGGCCCCGTGTCCCTGCTCACTTCTGAACTTAGAACTCTGGGTGATGTGGCTCTTGCTTGAGCTGTAATGGATCATCTCTTGGCTTCTCTGCTGTCTCCTCTGTTACTTCCATCTTCCTGTGCTTATCACGCTTTGCCCTCCTTCCCCACCCCACCCCCCACACACTGTAAGTGTTTAAAGTCCATGAAAGCAGCTACACAGCCTATAAGATATCAAAATCTTCTAAAGGTTGAATACCTCTTCCACCAAATGTTAGCTATCCATAGTTTCTCCCTCTCTCAAGGTCAAGCTTGGGTTCTGTTGCATCCATGCGTTTCCCTGCCACGATCCAACCAGCACCCATCTCTCACTTTCCTGTCTACCTTATTCTTTGCCTCTTTGATGCATCTTGTTTCATAGGTTCTAGCAGGTGTGAGGGGTCTACAGGGTCTTCTCTCCACCTTTCCAGCAACCCATGGGCTTCACAAAACCTGGTCCCCTAGATGGTGCTTTATTATTTGCAACTCTAGAAAGCAGGGGATTTTGTTGTGATAACTGCTTTCTGTTTTCTGTATAAATTGTGTTTCCTTTAGAAGACTGTATGGCAGTGGCTGTTTGTCTAGAGCATGTATAAGTATCACCTGGACACTTATTAAAACATAGAGTCCAGCCCCCTGCCACAGAGATTTTAAGAGATCATAGGCTTAGAGTCAGGCCTAGGAACCTAGGTTGGATTTTGAGAAAGTTATTCTAAAGCTACTCTCTGTAGATCAGGTCTTAAATTGTTTCTATGTTGTCCATGGTATGGGACAGAACTGAGCCTGGTGAAGATGGCTGCCCCACGGGGTCACCAGATGGTTGATTTAAATGAGGTGGGATTCCCATCTAAGCTGGTTTTCTGAGCCAGCCTGTCTTCCACTGCAGGGTTAAAACTTTTCACCTGCACCCTCGCTACCCCCCAGATAAATGACCTCCATAAAACACATCAGGAAAATCCCTCAAATTCCAAGCTAATTGACAGAGATTCCGGGGATAGTTAGCAAATAATTCTCTCTTCTCTACTGACAATCAGCAAGAACAATAGCTGGCCCTCAGCCCACCCAGCAAACATCATTCCATCAGGGTTCTCCGCAACTTTGTCTCTTACTACAACATCTATGAGAATCAAAATTCTCTAAAATCAAATTCCAAGCCTAAAAGAGAAAATGTTATGATACCTGGAAGCAGACCATTCAGATGTTTTGAGTTAATTTGGCATGACTGAAAGAATTTTCACACTTGCAAAAATATCAGAGTTCATTTTTGGCCTCCAAAGAGCTGGAATATAGCTCTGTTTTCAAACTCTAATGAATTTGGCATGAACACTGTTCTCAAAATCAGTGTGAGTTTTGGAAGACCCAAAAAGTGAAGTGTGAACTCATGTAATAACAGATTTCAGAATCACAGATTGCTGACACTAAAACAATGCTAGATAGTACCTCATCCAGACCCGGCTTTTAGAGTTGAGGAAACTAAGGCTTTGCCCCATATTCCTAAGTACCAAAACAACAATTAAACCCACAGTTCCCAAAGGCTACTTTATTCCAGGTGGGGGGTTTCAGCAAAACATAAATGAAGATAACAGGAAGTACTTTTAGGGGGGCAGGATGGTCTGTGGATGCAGGGTGTTCATTGAGGCTGTAGCAGTGCAGAAAGAACAACAGACCAGGAGGCAGAAGACATGAGCTCTGTGTTCCATCTTGGCCAAGTAGAAACCTCAAGACCCTGAACAAGTCATGACTGAGGGTTAGTGTCTTCATCTGTAAAATCAGGGCTGTATTATTGATGAAGTGAAGCCAAGTGTGTGAAGTACATTACAAACTCTCCAATTCTATTGTCCCAGCAATGCCCACAGTTGTACCCAGATGGTCTACTTAGAGTTAAGTCTCCGTGTCCCCTTACTTCAACTCCTTTTGCCTAACCACTAAATCCAATTTTTGATCCTGGTTCTTTGTGGCTTTTTTGTATTCTCTGATCTCGCCCTGCCCAAAAAGGAGCAGCCCTGGGCCCAGAGATGCCCATTTCCAGTCTGGAACTAGCAGAGCAGAAGTACAAGCCAATTTCTTCCATTTCTGTCTCCCAGGATTACACAGTTCCCTGACCCACAACAGTTCCTCGGTGTTTATTCACTTGTACCAAAGGAAATAGAATAGAATGGAAAAGAATGGAATTGAATTTTGTAAAAATGAATTCAAGCCCATCCCTTCCCAGATTCCAGTCTCCCTTACAGAGAAGACCTAATTAAGAAGGTCTTATCTGGTGAGATGCAGGTTTTTTAACAGGTGAGTTCTACCTATTGCCAGAAAGTGAGAAAGATTTTTTTCTTTTTTTAAAAAACTGCACTTTTCCCAGGTCTACTATCTACTTTTCCCAGTAGAATATGATCCTCTTTCTTCCAGGAGGAAGTGTATAGGTTTTCTATGTGGGAGGATGTGCTGATTTGCCACAAAATTTTATTTGCAAACTCTCATTATGGGCAAAATTATTATTATTTCTCTTTTGTGGCTCTGAGGTTTTTCTAAGAACCATAATGAGGAGACTCCTAGAAAAGGAAGACAGTAACTCAAGCAAACTCATTTTTCTGGCTTGCTTTTATGGTCCAGTCTAGAAACTGTGGGTCTCGCCACATTCCTATCTGTGGGTCCAGTTGACTTTGCCCAAAAGGAGGTCCTCACTTAAACAGCACCTCAATGCAAACTTAGCTCAGCAAAACCTCCAACAGGAGGTACCAGACACTGATTACGTCTGAGTCAAAGATGTTACAAAATGTATAAGTGCCACAAAGTCTATCAGCTATTGGAGTTAGACTGTGTTTATCACAGCAAGGGGCAAGCAGAAGAGGGTGGTCTCTCTTTGAAGATCTCAAGTCTTGGCCTGTGGGGTGAACTCCTCCACCTTTTGGAATACATGGAATATTCTGGAATGTTGTGGGATGCCCTCCATGCTGGCAGGAACCCCTCCTGGATTCCTTGGGATGAAGTCTTCGTCAACACTTCCACCTAACCTCTCACCTTCTCCACCTGCTAGAGAACAAGGCCCATTAGGAAAGGAAGACTAAGCCATGGTCTGAAAACACGTTAGCAAACATTTTAATTTTACCCAAGAGATCATCAGAAGCCGCTAGAAGAGAGGAGAGCGACACCTGAAGAAGATAGTTTGGGCTCCTCTGTTTAACGACTGAAGCCATTATACGTTTTAATGGGATTGCATATTTGTAAAGCACACTAGAGTCTACAGAATTCTTTGCACAGGCATGATCTCGTTTGATCATGGCATCCTGAGACATAAGGGGATTGCTGCCCTCACTTAGAGATGAGGAAATCAAAGCTCAGAGGGTCTTCAGACCCAGGGCTCTTCATCCCACTACGCAATCCCCAGCCCTTCAGCAATCCCGGTAGGGCAGGCGGCTGATAAATGCTGATTCAGAAGGTCAGCTGATGGGCCATCTCTCAGCAACACTGTGAAGGCAGGAAACGAACCCTCAGTGACAGGCAGGAGCTAGATATTTTCTCTACATTTTCTCACTGAATTCCCCCAACTCAGGCTTCTTGGGTTCAAATCCCATCTGCAACAATTGTCAGAAGTGGGGCTCTTTAGGCAAACTGTATGCTCAGTCTGTGCCTCAGTCTCCTCATGTGTAAAAGCGAGATAATGTTATGCCTTCCTTTCAGTGTTACTGTGAGGGTTAAATGAAGCAACCCGCTAAAACACAGAGCTCTGTGCTGAGGACTCATCGCATCTTACCTAATACTACCATGGTTATTTCCCTTCTTTTTACACATGAAGAAAGAACGCTAGAAAAGTTTAAGTGGGAACGTTGCTGAGATTGGAATCTAGTTTGACTCCAAACACCTTATTGTTTTTACTGCCTCCTGCTACCATCTGCTTCCTCACGCTCTGCTCTTCTTCTCCTCCTGGCCTCTTCCTCCTCGGCAAGCAGCCTATTATCCTTCCAAGTGTTTCTGATCCCGGGCTGCCTGCATCAGAATGATCTGAGACCTTCCCCATATGGACAGAACCAGAATTTCTGGAGTTGAACCCCGGGAATCTGCATTTTCCACAAGAAGCGCAGGTGACTCTTCCGCACCTTGACGGAGGTCAAGAGCCGCTGACTCAGAGGGACCACTGCAGCAGCGGTCACTGCCCAGACTGCCCCACCTCCCCCTTCACCCAGGAAGTGCTCCAGAGCTATGCTGCTGTGGACCCTCCCTCCCCTGCACATCCCCCACCTGCTCTTTCATGATGGGCAATTAGAGATACAAGGCTGATGCAGCTCACTCTGTGATGACTGGTCATTCCAACCCACTTTGAGTAATGGCTTATTGAAGTAATGCCTTATTTTGCCTCAGAGTCAGGCAGGCTCATCAGAGTGGGTAGCGGGTAGAGAGCGGGGAGGAGAAGCAGGGGTCAAGCTACATACATTCTCTGCACAAGACACCCACCATGCACAAAGATGTAACAACTACTGACCTAGAAAATCACAAACTGTACCAGGGTCAAGCCTACAAAAAATGAGATAACACAGCAGAGTAAGCAAGCGCAGAAGGGGAGAAACTAAATCAGTGTTTGTATTAGAGTTTTATCTTATCTCACAAGTGCAGCAGGCCCTTTCCAGAGAGGAGGCCGGGTGTCATTGACTATTTGCTCTCATTTGTTCCAGCTTGGCAGAGGCTAGTCAACTGCCCCACCCCCGACCCAGGTGTCCACAAGAAGCTTTTACCAGATGCTCCTCTGAGGCTGCTAAGCCTGAACCTCAGAACGTAGCCCCAAGGCGAACAACATTTCTGCTTTCTTATCATGATGACTGCTTTTTTTTTGCCCAAATTTCTTCTTAAGTTGGACTTAATCTCTGGTTATATAAACAGCTGAAGATATCCTAATTCCTGGGAGGATACCAGAGATCAGTACTGGAGTAGGGAAGGAGATGATGGAGTGGAGAAGAATGAAAGGAAAACAAGTATTAATTATTAAACATTTACAAGATTTACAGAATCACACACCATCTGGCACTTTTTCCCTCCAAGTGCTCTGTCCCCACTAAAGGGGAGGAAAGGCGGGCTTCTCACCATGGAGAATTTGCCTAATTATGTTTTCTCTCTTCTAAGGCGGGAAGGGTTTCCATGGCTGGGTTTAAAAACATGCGTCCTATGGGCAGCCACCTTTGCTCCGAATGGAAATGCAGTTACCCTATCTGCCTTGATTTGACGCGATCTCTTATTTTACAAACCGGACTTGGAACCACTTCACAAAAGGCGCTATGCAAATATATGTGAATAACATGCAAATATATGTGAGTAACAGGCAAACCGCCCAGGATTCTGGGCATGTTTTTATAACAGGCCGGAAACACTGCCCCCAGCTTAATTTTGCCTGCTGGTGTTTGGGGCAGGGCAGCAAGCAGTTCAGGGTCTGGGTGTGGAAGGAGAGGTGGGGTGATAGAAATAAAGAAGTTCCTGATGTGCCTCACCCTCCCTAAGAGGGTAGGTGTGGGTTTACCCACCATATTTTCCATATACTTGAATTTCTAGAGCAGGTTTAATGTCACTATTGCAACTTATTGTCACCCAGTAGTTCGGTTAATGGGCGTTTTGATTTGGGACTTGGAAATCCTGTCATTGCATTCATAAGCGCTATCCTCCCAATCCTCAGATCCCAGGTGGGGACAGTCCAGGTGAGTCATGCCCCAGAGCCCCTCTTAGACCCTGGGGAGTCACCCAATATTAGTGGCTGAATCATCCTCAGGTACCATCTAGGCCCGGGTTGTACAAGGATTAAAGGAGATAATGCGTAGATCCTGGCACACGCGAAATGCTGGCTCTCATTATAACCTCGGTGCAGCCATCCAAGGATTTGAATAGACTGCCAAGGCATCAGTCCTGGGGGCCTGCCCTTAAGCCAGATTTCCTCCCTGCCAGCTCCTCTCTTCCGGCCCAGGACCCTAGCTGCCCAAACCCGCCCCTCTACCTCCCTCAACAATTAAGACAATCGTGACAATTTTAGTACTCAGCTCTACGGATCTCTCCAGAGGGTGGCAGGGCACTGACTAGAAATGAAGTTGCAAAAGGACACAGGTTAAAGGGTACTGGTAAGGAAAAGAGAATGGGAAGAAAAGGAGAGCTATTAGGGGGTTCCTTTCATCTGTCATACCAGTGCTGGATGATGTGAGAAAATCTTTACACGAATGGGGAACGTGAGGTACAATCACCAGCATGTCAGTCCTCCATGGAAGTTACATGGTAGCAAAATGAATGCCCATCACTTTTCTCTTGCTTTGCCTAAGTTACTAAATACCTTAAGTTAGTGCAAAAGCTTGGCTTTCCCCTCCCCCAGGACCATTAAAACCATGTCCCGTGAAAGCTGGTTTAAATAACATTCTAATCACGGACTGCTCAGTCATTATACAATGATAATTAGTATTTTATAAAGATCCTGATTCAACAAAGAAAGATCAAATAATATTCAGTATAGTTTTCATGAGAAATACATTTACTCATGTTCTGAGTCTCTGAAACCTGGCCTTTCATCTTTCATGCATATTAACCAGAACACCCTATTTTCTGGCTGTATCAGAAAGGACAATCCACTCTCTTTCTTAACTCTAGATCTGCAGTTTTCCTTTTGAGTCCCTATTTATCTTCTTGCGAAACATGTGCCCAAAAGAACAAGAGGATAACATTTTCTCAAGACAATATTTGTTTTGCAGAGTGTATCCCTGATACTGGACACCACCCAGCTGTTGGAGACCCTGGAGGTCGAGAGTCTGAGGTTCTGACATTGCAATTCAAACCCCAAAGCACAGTGGATCTTCATCTTGGTTTCAGAAAAGTCATTATCTTCATTTTTTTTTTTTTTTTTTGGACACTAGAGCTGACCCCCTAGAGATAAGAACAAAGAGAATGTGTTCCGTCTTCCCCAAGACTGCTGCACCAGCATATATTTTCCACCTAAAGCTTTTAAGTATTTGACTTATAGGTTGACGAACACCCCCAGTGGACTGTTAGGGTTTGGTTTAATCTCCAAGAAAACTGGCATTAAAATAGACCTTTTCCCGGCAATAATCATCTCATTTACGATAAATTATTCTATTCTCAGTACCTTTGAGACACATGAGAGCTTTCATGTAATAAAGAAGCCATTTGTTCCTGAATATTTTAATGCATGTTTCCATATTTTTCTCATTTTTAATGCAAGTGACATTGACAGTATTGTAAGACAATGTCTTTTAAAAGCAAATTTATGGCAAATGTTCCAGTGAAATGGATGGCAGCATGCACCATTGCAGAGCTATTCTGCTGAAAGGAGCAGGGCAGAGATGTTCTAATTCTCATTTATGTGCATAAAAGAGTAACTTGGACAGAGAAAGACAATGTTATTGGGCAAATTGATAAGATATGGGAGATCTTCATTCAAGGTGGGCACCATCCTTGGATTTGCTGTATGTACTTAGTCATTGCTGTGTCTCAGATGCCACCTCTGAAATATAGGTGGAAAGGGACAGATGTTGGAGAAGGCCATGGTGACTACTTAGAAAGAGTTGAGTCTGAGCTTTTATGTGTTAACTGGAAAAAGAGGCTGTTTTGAAAGGACAGAGAATCCAGGAGCAGATACTATGGTCTTTGCTAGAAATTTGACTATTTTGATTTTCTAAACTTGCATTTCAGAGCTGCTCATTTGGGTACTATCTATCTGAAAAGCCACCATGATGGTGGTTCTTGATTGGGAAGGTGGTAACAGGGTCTGGAAAGGGAGACAGTGTCAGAATCAAATATACCTGTCCCTGCTTCTATGATTTTAATTTATGCTAGACTCTTGGGGCAGAAAAATCTTTTGAGAAATCTCCTCATATATAATTCTGATATGCTTCCTAAGAACCACTGCATTACTGAAACCAGTAAAGTATGAGATTTAACCTCAATCATATATACTGACAAGAAAATGCATTCTTGACATGAGCAATATAGCACTTCTGGGATAAGAAGCCAACTCCCAGGGACAGCTAATGTTCTTTTGGTAAAATGCTCAGTTCATTTTCTGGACATTAATACTGTCCATCAGTAAGAGTGAGCCATTGTCTAGGGTCAAGCTAATTCAAAGTCACACTCTGGCTAAAAGAGTTAAAGTCTTTGGGGTGAAGAGTTTACAGGGTAGGGATCTAATTTTAGTTTTGGACAGATGAGCTATTTTGGCCTTGGGGATGATGCCTAACTCTACTCTAAACATTGCATCTAGCTCTCAATTCCCTTCCAAGCACCTGGAAAAAGGAGAAAAAATACAATAAGAGGGAAATGATGAGTCGGTGTGAAGATGATTTAATAGAAGCCAAAGCTAGAAGGAAAGAGTAACTCATGCATTGCCTTCCTATTACGTGCCAGGCACTGTGTTATATGTTCCCATTGTTAGAATGGAGACGTATAATAGGAAATGTCTAAGGATGGTGGATCCTGGGGACCAATGGCTCACATCTGCTCTAAAACGGTAGCCAGTAACCATTTGTAGCTATTGAACACTTGAAGTGTGGCCAGTGCAAATTAAGCTGTGCTGCAAGTGTAAACTACATAAGAGATCTTAAAGACTTGGTTCAAATAAAAAGAACATAAATTATCTCATTAATAATTTTATACTGAATACATGTTGATCTGTTAATGTTTGGAATATTGGGTTAAATAAAATGTATTCTTAAAATTAACTCACGTCTTTCTTTTTTACTTTGTTTAAATGCACGAGCACTAGAAAACAAAATGACATATGTGAGGCTTGTGTTTGTGACTCCTGTTATACTTCTGTAGGGTCGCACTGGCTCAGACTGTTAATAAAACTCAGCTCTGTCATCAAGAAGGGGAAAAAAAGACCTCCATTTAACGTGATAATCCACTGTTACCCAGGGGCAAATGTTCCAAACTCTTCATATGGACCGAGCCTCTGAGTTGCTGACTTTAAGTGGAGGTACTTTGAATCCGCTAGGGATACATCAATGGCACAGGCTTTGACCAGGGGCTGCAGGGAAGACCCCAGACTCAGCCCCAAATGGACAGAAGAGCCAAGTCGCTGTGGAACAAAGAAAGTGGTGATAGAAAAGCGTGAGCACTCACAAGCCATGTGAAATGGCTGAGGGTAAGGGGGCGGCACTGAAATGGGGAAAAGGGAAAGACGACTTGGAGAAATCAGGAATCAAAAGGGAACCTGTTTGCTCTTTCCAACCACGAGACTTCCAAAACCGAACAGGAATTTTGTGCACAGTAAAAGCTGATATTCACTACATCTTCCAGAATGCCCGTTACTGTCTTAAATGTTCTACATGTATCAGCTCCTCTAATCCTAGGAAAAGCCCTGTTAGGCAGGCATTACTATTATCCCATGGAAGATGTAGAAACCAAGCCTGGAAAAGTTTAATAACTAGTTGAGTTTTCTCATTTGCTAAGTGATGAAGCTGGGCTTGAAGCTGAAGAGTCTAAGTCTACCTGGGTGGCTCACGCTCTACACCACTGCGTGCCTGAAAACCCAAGCCCTCCCATCTCACGGGGCTGTAAGAGCCTTGGGGAGAAGACAAGGGGTGGGAATGGGTCCCGGTCAAATTCCCTTCCATTATTTTCAAGATAGCCTGGGAGCTGGACCACAAAGAAAGTACATTTACACAGGTAGGTCTGGGAGTTGAGAATCTGCGTTTGGGTGACTGGGCAAGAAACCTGGTACAAGGTAGCTACTGAGGGTGTGGGCTCTGTGAGCCAGCTGTCAGGGTTTGAGTCCCAGCTTGACTACTTCCTAACTGTATCCAAAGGCACAGTTTCCCCATCTATAAAACAGGTTAATTCCAGTAGTTGCCTCAAAGAGTTGTAGAATTAAATGAGATGCATGGAAAGTGCTTATTAAGTACACATAGTGAGTCCAGCGGTAGATATTGGCTGTTACGACAGTAGAGGAGATGTAGGATACAGCTCTAAAGGCTGCCACCCACAGGTGAATCAGCACATTGAGAGTTGATGAAATGTAAATAGAAGTACTCCTGAGCAAGCCAGCTTTGCCCTGAGGCAGAGGAAAGATATGCAAAAGAAAAATGCTGTAACCTTGGGTCTTCTTCCTCAGGAGATGAGAGGCTGTTGAGACCCTTGAGGACATCTCCTAGATGCTCATCAGTACAAGAAGTTAGGGTTAGTTTGACTTCCCTTTGCCCATAGTAAAGAAAGAGTCCTTTGCCTTGAGTGGTGAAGCACTTCTCTAGGGAAGAGGACCGCCACCCTGGACCCCTAAGACATCACACTGTGGGCCCAGCCTCAATGGACTGGCATAGCGGGCTGGGCCAGAAGTGTACCCAGGAACTGTCTGTATCAGGCATCGGCTGGGTGGGCTGGGACAGCACAAAGGGTTGAAGCAGGATTGGAGAATTTCTGCTCATAGTGGTCAAGGAGCAGCATGTCCACAGCAGGCCACAGAGGAGGAGGAACACAAGGAGCTTCTGGAAGCTTCTTGAGTAGAAACTTCTATTTACAACTCATCCAACCCCACTTCCCTGTCTTTGGGCGGGATGCTTAGAAGCTAGAGATATTTAAATGTGGTTTTCCTAGATTTGGTGCGTCTCCTAAGAGGTGTTCCTCTGAAGCTCAGGCCAAGAGGACCACAGGGAAGGAAATTTTATTGTGGCCAGTGGAAGCCAAGGGAGCATTTCAGAATGAGGGCATTGGCTGTTTCACTACATTACAGAGGAGTCAGGTGGAGGTTGATCTTGGATTGGAACTAAGGGGAAAAAGTTTGGGGCAGACCTTGAAGGGTGGGCTCACCTTCCTTCCCATTTCTCTATCAAAATGTTATGGGCAACCTAATCTCTGAGCAGAGAAAAGCAGGCCCTTGGATATTACTGGCAAGAATTATAACATCCCATTGAGGAAGACATTCTCTACCACAACAGGGAGTCTCGAATTAGTCAAAGACTTGGAATGGTTTCTTGATAAATGAAATGTAGTCAATTTTAGTGACTTCTTTGGGAGATATTACATGTCTTGTTCCTTTCTCTTTGTTTACTTTGGATTGCCAGTGAGGTCAAGTGCAGTTGTTGATCTCATCCCAACAGCCCAGAATACGTGAGCACATCTGCAGCCCAAGAAACAGTACTCAAGTGACCAGAAGTAAAATGTGGTGCTAAGTGACCCAAACAATTGAGAGGATACAATCTGGCACAATCTGTAGCCATTAGAAAGCCATATATATATATATATGGTAGTGCCATTTTAAAAAGAGAGATGACAGCACAAAATGTTGAACCAAGTTTAACTCATATGTTGCTGGTGGAAAGGTAAATAAACACCTTAGAAAACTGGGCTGAGCACATAAATACGTTATGTTCCAACAATTCCACTCCTATGAACATACCTAACAGAAATATATACACGTGTGCACCAAGACACATTTTCTCGTTTCCACACTATTCAAAAAAGCCAATATAGGGACACCTCTTTTGCACGACATCAAAATCTCCCTAGCCCTACCTTTGCTGTTGCAACTGATTTCATGCAGGCTTTGGCTACTGCAGGTACAATCAGTATAACACCTTACCTAGGGCCTGCACCATGTACACCTGACTTCCTGCAATGCAGCCTCTCTGACTTGGGATTCCCTTGGAAAGCTCATGCATGTATGACCTGGGAGAACAGGAGAATTTATGCTGGTGGCACCATTCTTGGTCGATGGGAAACAGGAGCCAATAAGCAATGGAAAAATATTTCTACTTCTGTTCTCCCCGGTAAACAGTTCTGAAACGCATTTCAGACAGCCCCTTAGAAGATGCTGATAGGATTGAACAGCAGCTAACTGTAGGAGTAGTTAACGTAACAAAATATCCATATATTGGCCTCCCCTCTTTTCTGATTTCACACTCCCTCGCCTGCGTGCCTGTTCCCAGGGAAAATGTTCCCAAATGAAGTGTCCACAGGCAAACCTCTGTCTTGGGGTCTCCTTTTAGGGGAACCCACGGCTAAGATAGCTCAATTTGGAAACTACCCAGTAGTAGAATGAATAAATAAATTGTGGAATATTCATAGGAAGAATTGTTGAATTCCATTCCCCCAAAAATGAATGGAATGCACAAATATCACGTCAAATCAAAAAGCTAGCTAGAAAAGAATATATGCTCTAGATTCCATTTATACAAAGTTCAAAAGCAGGCAAAAGGAAATCATGGTATTAGAAGTGAGGAGAGTGATTACCTTTAGTAAGGAGGAAGGGGGCAGTCATTGGAAGAGGTTATGGGGGGGCTTCTGGGTACATTGTCAACATTCTCTTTCTTGAACTGGGTATTGTTATGCAGTGCTCACTTTATGATAAATCCTTGCACATTTGTGCTATATGTGAATAAACATGGTTTTAAAAGAGCTTAAGATCAAGAAATTGTGATGACCAACTCTTTACTCAACAATGTACAATCTTGTTTTAGGAAGATCACTGTCTACGTCTACAGTCTATTGTAGGAGATGCCAATTCCAGTTCCTTCCCTAGCTGGGAAGGTAACATGGACAAGTGAAAATGGTCCAGTGGGACTGTGATTTTCTGAACAGGGTGGGTTCTCTTCAGTTCCAGCCAGTGTTGTGGTAGTAAACTGGTAATCCAAAAAAACAAAAAGGCACAAGTAATCGAGCAACTGGGGTTTGGAAAATTAGGTCCTGGTCCCAGTTTTAGAATTGAAATTGCTTTGTTTACCAGGGCCTCAGTTTCCCCATCTGTATTAGGATGCCTTCTGAAGACATTCTTCTCAAATCAGAACTTCTAGGTTTATGTAATGAGCATCAAACCATGTGAAGCTATCCTTTGGGACTGGACAAACCTCACAACATGGCAGAGACAACTTAGTGGTGCTGGGCCATTGACAGACATTCCAGGTTTGAAGGTTGCCGCTTTCCCTCCTTCCACTCCTGTCACTTATCAATGGGAAGGTGAGGCTTCCCCAAGCCATCAGCCTAACAACGTCCATTGGCCTGCTGGGGAAGTCCAGTCCTGATGCTCCACAGTCCTTGAACCTCTTGATTTCTGGGGGAGAATAGATTCACTTTCTTGAAAGGAAACAAAGTAGAACAGGGAGACTTCACCTGGGCTTGTACTGTGGCTCTGCCACGTGGTAACTACAGCTTTCAACCTCAGTTTCCTCCCCTGAGTTCCTGCCTCACAAGGATTGTGACAAAAAGCATCAGCTGCTTAAAGTGTCTACATCACAGAGTCTCTGAAACAGGGTGTTAAATAAATGTTAATCACCATGATTATTGTTACGATTTATCAAGGCATCTCTTTAGAGGTGTTGAACAGCCAACGGCTCAGATCCTCATTAAAATTTAAACTTGTGTCTCCTTGTGTTTCATTTGGTCTCCTTTACTCTGTTATGTTAGAGAGTCAGCCAGAGCTAATATTTCTGCAAGATCCAGACAGGTCTAGACACGGATATTCTAATCTAATCCCAAACTGCAGACACAGGAATGCTCACAGAGAGATGCTGCCATGTATTCTGCTGGAGAAAATTCACATGCCAGGAGGCAAAAGATTCAAACTTTGAATATCTGAGAAGGCAATTAGTGGTTTAATTTGTGCTCTTAATTTATTTTCAGATAATATGTATAAGTACTCTAGACAGGATCAGTAACTATATCAGAGCTTGAGATAAAGGGGAAAAAAATAGGTCATACCAATTCTGTTTTAATTTGAAAATTTAATATTTTGTTCTTCAAGGGCTTTTAAATTAATTTTGATTTTTAAATTTTGCATTAAAATCTTACGTATCTTGATAACTGCATTTTTTGGCACCCCTTTAAATTTTGCACTTGAGGCAACAGTGCCCCACTTGCCTCACCCTAGTCTTAGCCTTACTCACAGTCATGCTAGTGCCTTAAGTGAACAGGTGCTTAGTGGAAGATTTTTTTTTTTTATGTATTGATCACTTCTAGTTGAATTCAATCAAGAATATGATTCAAGGGCTTCTCTGGTGGTGCAGTGGTTGAGAGTCTGCCTGCCAATGCAGGGGATGCGGGTTCGTGCCCCTGTCTGGGAAGATCCCACATGCCGCGGAGCGGCTGGTCCCGTGAGCCATGACCGCTGAGCCTGCGCGTCCGGAGCCTGGGCTCCGCAACAGGAGAGGCCACAGCAGTGAGAGGCCCGCGTACCGCAAAAAAAAAAAAAAAAAAAAAGAATATGATTCAGTATCTTCACATAATGAGTCAGGTTTTCATGGAGAAATCACTAAACTGGAGTCAGAAAGCCTGGTTCTAGCTTTAATCTGGGTGTACTAAATTGCTTGAGTACAATACTAGACTTCTCTGAAATTCTGTTTCTTTGACTTTAAAATAAGTACAAGCAATACATACATTTTTGGTGTAGGCTCGAATACTTAAATGCTTTAAAATATTATGATAAATATTCACTTTGATTACTGAGTTTTTTGGCATCCCCTATATGTGCAAGGAGTATTAGTAAGAGTTCTTGGTTGCAAACAACAGAAATCACTGCAGCTGCCTCAACTGTAGTCACTGGACTATATTGGTTATTTCACCAAATATCATTGAGGGCTAGATAATTAGGTTGGGAGACTACTCAGCTATGACCAACACTCTAATTATTACCCCAGGAAAGACACTGCTGTTACAGTGCTGCAGGGAATTGCCACTAGGATCATCGCAACCTCTGCCTCTGCGTACCAAATGTCTCCCTGTCACCCACAGCAGAAGTCTTCCACTCAGCACTCCTGACTCTGCAAGCTGTCCTCCAAATCAAAGTTTTGCATGGGTACATCTGAGGAGAATCGGCCCATGCCTCTATCTAGCTGCAAAGGAATATGGGAAAATGAGTTTCTGGCTCCTTCCTGGGGAAAAGGGCTCATAAATGTGGAAAATTTCAAACTAAGGAAGGGTACTGGGTAAGTGCTGGGCATCCAGATGGCATGACGCGTGTCCACTGCAATAAAGTGGTTTTTGCAGGCTCGGGCAGCATTCATGGGTATGTGTACAAACATGGGGCAAGGGACTAAAAGTTCACATGGAAAATCACCTCCCTCTTCCCTGAAGTTACACTCACACTTGAAGCCACCCTTTTTCCCTGCCTCTCCTGGAAGCAAAAGTGTTTATGAGAACTCGGGCTGTGATACTCAATCCTGGTGTCCCCATCACTCACTTAAACCCCTAGATTCCCCCATTTCCTTTCTGTAATCTGGTTATAAGTGACTGAGCTGCCTCAAGGGATGCTCTCTGGACTCACTAAATCTGAAAATGCTTGGGAAATGCATCTGCTCAGGCCTGCAGCCAACTATCATCATGGTCAGCTTACAGACAATCTCTCAAGCAGCAAAATATTTTCAAGTTCTAAAATCCTGACCCTAGCCCATCCCTTTATTTCCATCTTACCTAGCCTGGCTAAATTCTCTGTATAGGACACAAAAATTCAAAATGAAAGTTCTGGCTATCTCCCTTTTTATAGATTTCCAGGGGCCCATGACACCAACACAGAGAGGTGTGCTGTGAAAAGAAACAGTGAATTTCCCGGGAGTGCTTCCTCCTCTGAACTGATCTAACTTAAGCTCTCTCAAGTTCTTCTCTTTCTTTAGCTTCTGAGAATGGGGTGCTGGACTGAGAGGCAAGGATTTTTCATTGGCATAGCCATTTATCTTAATTAATATGCACTTCTTATGTCCTGCTCTAGTTTGAAATCTGTGGCTACGTCAGCGTGTGTGTGTGTGTGTGTGTGTGTGTGTGTGGTTGTTTTGCTTCTTCTTTTATATTGCGAATTGACTGACAATGGAGACCAAGACTCATCTCTGCTTTCCCCCCAACAATGCCTCAAGAAAAAATATCTTTAAGAATAAACAAGGGCAACTCTCACCACTATTATTCAACATAGCTGTGGAAGTTTTAGCCACAGCAATCAGAGAAGAAAAAGAAATAAAAGGAATCCGAATCGGAAAATAGGAAGTAAAGCTGTCACTGTTTGCAGATGACATGATACTATACATAGAGAATCCTAAAGATGCTACCAGAAAACTACTACAGCTAATCAACGAACCTGGAAAAGTAGCAGGATACAAAATTAATGCACAGAAATCTCTTGCATTCCTATAGAATAATGATGAAAAATCTGAAAGAGAAATTAAGGAAGCACTCCCATTTACCATTACAACAAAAAGAATAAAATACCTAGGAATAAACCTACCTAAGGAGACAAAAGACCTGTATGCAGAAAACTATAAGACCCTGATGAAAGAAATTAAAGATGATACAAACAGATGGAGAGATATACCATGTTCTTGGATTGGAAGAATCAACATTGTGAAAATGACTATACTACCTAACGAAATCTACAGATACAGTGCAATCCCTATCAAACTACCAATGGCATTTTTCACAGAACTAGACCAAAAAATTTCACAATTTGTATGGAGACACAAAAGACCCCGAATAGCCAAAGCAATCTTGAGAAAGAAAAAAGGAGCTGGAGGAATCAGGCTCCCTGACTTCAGACTATACTACAAAGCTTCAGTAATCAAGACAGTATGGTACTGATACAAAAACAGAAATATAGATCAATGGAACATGATAGAAAGCCCAGAGATAAATCCACGCACATATGGTCACCTTATTTTTGATAAAGGAGGCAAGAGTGTACAATGGAGAAAAGATAGCCTCTTCAATAAGTGGTAGTGGGAAAACTGGATAGCTACATGTAAAAGAATGAAATTAGAACACTCTCTAACACCATACACAAAAATAAACTCTAAGTGGATTAAAGACCTATATGTAAGGCCAGACACTATAAAACTCTTAGAAGAAAACATAGGCAGTACATTCTATGACATAAATCACAGCAAGATCCTTTTTGACCCACCTCCTAAAGAAATGGAAATAAAAGCAAAAATAAACAAATGGGACCTAATGAAACTTAAAAGCGTTTGCACAGCAAAGAACACCACAAACAAGACGAAAAGACAACCCTCAGAATGGGAGAAAATATTTGCAAATGAAGCAACTGACAAAGGATTAATCTCCAAAATATACAAGCAGCTCATACAGCACAATATCAAAAAAACAAACAACCCAGTCCAAAAACGGGCAGAAGACTTTAATAGACATTTCTCCAAAAAGATACACAGATTGTCAACAAACACATAGACAGATGCTCAGCATCACTAATCATTACAGAAATGCAAATCAAAACTGCAATGAGGTATCACCTCACACCAGTCAGAATGGCTATCATCAAAAAATCTACAAACAATAAATGCTGGAGAGGGTGTGGAGAAAAGGCAGACCTCTTGCACTGTTGGTGGGAATGTAATTGATACAGCCACTGTGGAGAACAGTATGGAGGTTCCTTAAAAAACTAAAAACAGAACTACCATACAACCAGCAATCCCACTACTGGGCATATACCCTGAGAAAACCATAATTCAAAAAGAGTCATGTACCATAAATGTTCACTGCGGCTCTATTTACAATAGCCAGAACATGGAAGTAACCTAAGTGTCCATCGACAGATGAATGGATAAAGAAGACGTGGCACATGTATACAATGGAATATTACTCAGCCATAAAAAGAAACAAAATTGAGTTATTTGTAGTGAGGTGGATGGACCTAGAGACTGTCATACAGAGTGAAGTAAGTCAGAAAGAGAAAAACAAATACCATATGCTAACACATATATATGGAGCCTAAAAAAAAAAAAGTTCTGAAGAACCTAGGGGCAGGACAGGATAAAGACACAGACGTAGAGAATGGACTTGAGGACATGGGAAGGGGGAAGGGTAAGATGGGATGAAGTGGCATGGACATATATACACTACCAAATGTAAAATAGATAGCTAGTGGGAAGCAGTCACATAGCACAGGGAGATCAGCTTGGTGCGTCGTGTCCACCTAGAGGTGTGGGATAGGGAGGGTGGGAGGGAGATGTAAGAGGGAGGGGATATGGTAGATGTATATGTATAGCTGATTCACTTTGTTATACACTAGAAACTAACACACCATTGTAAAGTAATTATACTCCAATAAAGATGTTGAAGAAAAAAAAAGAATAAACAAGGGCAGTTAATGAAAGCTTCTTCAATATAACTTCTATTTTTATATAATAATCTTCCTTTGTTCCTTTCTTCTTTTCATCATAAATTAGTTGGTTTTTCCACAGAAACAATGTAATAAGTGATTATATCTTAAGGGTAACATCACAGATGCCTATTTAATCAATAATATTGTTGGGAATTTTTATTGGAAATGAAAGAAATAGGAAAACCCCCTTTTTTTCTATACTGCTACTTAAAAAACCCATAAAAACAATAATTCCAAGTAAGAAATTATTTTGGAAAGAGTCTATAACTTGAAGGAGGCTAGAACTCAAGGAATATCAGGTTGCTTTGGGGAGAAGGAGGCAATGGAAACATCTGTGGGGATGCTTAAAGGACTCTGCAGACATGAAGTTCTGGCAAACCAGAAGATGCCAACATTGGGTCTTAGTTCAATCTAATTTCATTACAAACACCAGGGTACTTATATCTCTACAACTCTTCTCAGGTTTATTAGACTTATTACAGTTTGCCTTTTGGCTCACAAATGGGACCAATAAAGAAGAAGAAATAACACAATTCAGGGTAATAGGCAAGAGTTGAAAGAAAGTGGGAAGAAGATTAAAGTGCATGTCTCACTGTGTGTGAGAAAGAAATTCCCTGGCATGGAATTAATGGAAGTAGAAGAGTGTATTATTCTTCTACTGTGTATGTTCTCCTCATAAAGATTGCTCCTCATGTAAGGCCTTATAGAACATGGGAAATAGGAAGAGCATAGGTGTGACATGCTGTGATTTATATTCTTTAAGGGATCCCTCTTGCTGTTGTATTTGTTGGGGAAAGTGAGCAATGGACTGGGCAGTAGCAGGGGAGGTGGTGAGAAGTGGTCATATTCTGGATACATTTTGAAGGTAGAATCATCAAGATTAGTGGGTGGTGGTGATACCTTCAGCCCAGTGGATTGGTTTACTATAGAAGAATATAAGATAAAGTCAGGAAGAAGCTCCTTGTCTGCGGTATATGGAAAATGCAGATGTTCGGGGCTTATTGTCCTATGTTGACTCAGTGGCGGAGCTGCAGCAGGGTGGATCGAGGAAGCATCTAGGCTCTGGACTAGACTCATCGACTGGCACAATGGAAGAGAATGCTCATCGCTCTAGACTTACATTCAGTAAATACTTATTGCAGGCCGACTGTGTACCAGGCACAACACTGAATCCTAGGAATAGAGACAAGTTAGTGAACAAGGTTCTTGACCTCACAAAGTTTATAATCTATTTACTAGATTGCTTTATGGATATGGGCATAAAACCTCCCAGGATACTTTGTACTTTCTCACTTCTATTCAATTTTTCTCATGTCCTTTCCTCTTGTTAAAATACTTTCCTTTTCTTGAGGTCTATTTTCACCTATCACAGCCCTCTCTGGTTCATTTCCCCGGCTGCCTTCTTCATGAAGCCTCCTTGATTTTTTATCTTCAATTTTCAAGGCCCTTTTTGATACTTTTCCTGTAATACTCATTACACTAAAATATGCTTTTCATACACCTGACTCTCCTCTCCTACTAAACTGAAAATTCCTTGAGCCTGAGTCTTGCCACTCATCTTTACATTGGCCAGAAAACTCAGCACATACTTGATACCCAGCAAGTGACAAAAGAAAGAATGAATACATTTTCCCAAGGGAGAGAGCACCCAGAGAGAAGTGCAAAGGGTCAAGGGTGTATGCACTGATAGGGGGAGCAGAAAAGAGAAGTCAGAGGAAAAGACAGAAAAGGAGCGCCTGTGGAAAGAGCAGATACAGAAGGAAACAGGGTCAAGGAAGGGAAGAGAGGCAACAAATCAGCAGAGTTGCCACTACGGTGAATCTCTGCAAGGATGGCGTCACTGGATATCAACTAAAGGACGTTGGGTGGTAGAACAGAGGCCAGCTTGTAGGCGGCTAACAAAGGGATGCAGTGAATGTGGCCATGCCCAAATCAGCTGTAACTTTTTCTGCATTACTCTTTATCTGTAGGACTGGTTCACTGGTCATTCAAAGCATCTCTATTTCTCAGGGTTCAATGCAAGACACAGAAACCATTCTAGGTATTTCATATTGAAATTGCTACAGGAGAAGTCAGGGGGCTGCCAATGGATTTTGGTTTCAAGATCAAATCACTGGTAGCATCCAGAGAACAGGCTACTGCTCCTGCTGTTACTGAGATGACCACTGCTGTGGCCCCAACTGCCTCAGCCCATGAAGCTAGACCCTGGAGGCCAGGTTGCAACACTCAGATCTCTTGGAGTTGACTCGTAGGCATCACCACAGCCACTGCCTCATGTCTGCCTTCCAAATCTCATGCAAGGGCAGCTGTCGGGTGGAGTCCAGTTCTCAAGTGGAGCTGTAGCTGCAAGGAAGCCTTGAAAGGGTCGTTTTCAGCTTTCCAACCTCTCCAAATAGAAAGAGGGTCAAATGGGGGCTGAGAGCACTCATCCAGATACGCCCCACGGCATCCCAAGTGGTCAGCTAAGGCAGGAGAGCCACGGCCACGTTACCGTCACTTTGAGTGGAGGTTGGGTGTGCCAGGGGCTGCCAACTCACGTGTTTGCTAGGAAGACTTTCCTGCCACCCACCTCCAACTTCAAAATTTATGTCTTCGTCCTGTGCAATTCTATAGCTCTTTATTATAATATTGCTACATTCTCCCATGTTTTATTGTTAATTGGGTATATGTGGTTCTTCCTCACCAGATTACACATTTCCCCCAAAATATAAAAGCTTGTGTCTTAATCTGTTCAGACTGCCACAAGAAAAATATCATAAACTGGGTGGCTTATAGAAAACAGAAATTAATTTCTCACAGTTCTGGAGGCTAGAGAGCCCAGGATCATGGCACTGGCAGATTCGGTGTCTGGTGAGAGTTGGCTCCCACCTTGATGGCTGTCTCCTGTCCGTGTCCTCGCATACAGGAAGGAATGAGGGAGCTCCCTGGGGTCTCTTTCATATGGGCACTAATTCCAGTCACGAGAGCTCTGCCCTCATGACCTAATCATCTCCCAATAGCCTCCCCCTACCAATCCCATCACCTTGTGAGTTAAGTTTTAACACATGAATTCGGGAGGGACACAAACAGACCTGAGCAGCTTGGGATAGAGTTTAGTCACAGAAAGTGCTCTATTATCACAGTTATTATTGTCTTGATTTATCTCATTCCTAAATCCTAGTAGTTCTATAGGTGCTCTATCTTGGCTTTCTAATGAGTGGATTCTTAATGCTCTGTCTTTATAAATAGTAACTTCTCCTCCCAACACCCCCTCCCCTACTTCCCAACCCCCCCACCCCACCAAGCCTTCCCTCACATCATTCATCCTACCCCTAGGTCCCAGATACATGTTGTGGGAAAATAAAAGAGAGCACTACTATACACAAAAGTGAGGACATCTATTTTCATGAAATAAGATGCTTAGTTCTCCCTGGGTAATGAAACGTTACCAGGCTGCCTTGACTCCGGGGGTCTAAGTCGCTGGGGAGCTGACTTGCTGAGTAAGACTTGCACCCACACAGCTGTTGCCTTACTCTGTCTTTGGGGCGATATTGCTGAAGATGAATGACAGGTTGTTTGAGATCAACATCACCTCCCTTGTCCCATACAAAACCTTGATGTGGCTGCCAATATCTCTCAAATTTGTTTACGACTGAGTTGCTATAACATACTTTTCTAAGGTGACTTGCTGTAAGTTCTGTATACTGAAAACGGTATGAACACTTTATATTCTGAATAAAGTACAGTTATATTGGACAGAGAGCCTTTCCTCTAACTTCACGCATGGCTACCTAAGACAGTCTTCCACACGGCGAGCAGAGCAGAGAAAGGCCTTCAGAGGGCAGGATCCAGCCCTTCTGTTGAGTTTGGTTCCAGGACCTTTGCACAGTTACTCTTACAAGACAAGCAACGTGGTGTTTTGTGCATTTAACGTGCCTCAGAGGGGCTTCCCTGGTGGCGCAGTGGTTAAGAATCCAGTGCAGGGGTCACGGGTTCGAGCCCTGGTCCGGGAAGATCCCACATGCCGCAGAGCAACTAAGCCCGTGTACCACAACTACTGAGCCTGCTCTCTAGAGCCAGCGAGCCACAACTACTGAGCCCACGTGCTACAACTACTGAAGCCCACCTGCCTAGAGCCCGTGCTCCACAACAAGAGAAGCCACCACAATGAAAAGCCCGCGCACCACAACTAAGAGTAGCCCTAGCTCGCCGCAACCAGAGAAAGCCCGCATGCAGCAACAAAGACCCAACACAGCAAAAAATTTAAAAATTTTCTTAAAAAAAAAGTGCCTCAAAGATATTTTCTTAGTGTTAGAGGATAAAGCAATAATACACCGACAGCTGAATTTGGAGGCAAAGTCCAGTTGATTATGATCTCTCTGACTGAGATGTCTTATTTGCCAGTATATAAATTTAGTTCCAGCTGGAGGTGGGCATCTGCTGCATTTGAGGGCTCTTGACCGACAGCTCATTCCTTTGAATGAGAATCAGCAAGTCTAGATCAAAGGTGAGTCCTTGGGGAGGGCCCGCTTCCAAAGTGCTTTCGTTCTGAGGAAAGAGACTGTCTCCAGCTGGTGGGAAAGGAAGCCCACAGCCATGCCACCAGCAGGCAGGGCTGAGGCCCAGTGGGTCCACGGGACTCCCGGCCTCGCCCTTTTCCCTTGGCAGTGCCGCTCTTTCTCTCAGTCCAATGCAGAAGCCTGAGAGGGAGTCAGCTGGCCTCTTCACATCTGCTTGTCTCCACTGGGTTCTGAAGCTCCTCGAGATCCTCTTCGTGGCAGACATTCATCCCCTAGGCTGAAAAGGAGCATGGCTCCATGGGAGCTGCATGGGATCCAGGCCAGGGACGCCAAGGAGTATACAAGACGGAGAGGGTCCCTTCCTTTGAAAACTGAGTTCCATGGCAACCCACCAGGATGTCCCTGCTCCGAGCCCACTTCCCTACCATTGCCTTGAATTATTCATAAGCTTTTGCAGAGGAACAAAAGGCAGACTCATTTCATCTCCCCAGAACTGACTGTCCTCAAAGCAACTTAAAATTCACCACGAGCATCCTGAACTCTCCCACGCACTTTGGGAAGGGACAGCAAAGTGCCCCATCGTCCCCCCGCCGCCTGCCCCTCCCCTCCTGCCTGGTTGAGCCCTGCTGAGCGGCTGTCTCTGGCTACTTGGTCCTTCATGCTGCACTTTGTTCCTCTGCTTACTGGTCATTAGGATGGGCACGTATCCCAGGCATCCCACTGAATGACCGTGACATCTTGTTAGGCCCCAGGGGTTGGGACAGATGCCCTGGCTCGACCCTAGGGCCACACTCTGTCTCCTTAGGCTTCCCTTCCCTCCCGTTCCTTGTCCTGGACAGCCCTGATTCACATAAGGACACAAATGGGAGAAACAAAAGAGCCTTTGTTCCCTCACCAGGGACCTCACCCCCTTTACTTTCAACCCAAGTTCATGATTCCTAGTTCACCAAGGAAATACAGTCCACCGGGCAGAACCTGCTTACCTTCCTCTGCCTCTGAACTTACTCAGAGAGGCACCCACTGTCTTCACACCACTGTGTCTTCCCTTCCTGACTCCAAGGAATCTTACCTCTTAAACACTATTGTCTCTAGCTATGCTCTTTGCTTAAAAACCTGGCCCTTCTGTTAATACCCCACTCGCTTATGTTCAGGGTGGCAGTGTGGCCTGTGGATTAGAGAGCCGGAGGCTTGGGCTGAGCACCTGTGCTTCCCACTAACAGCTGAGTGACCTGGGGCAGTTGCAGGCTGCCCCCAGCAATGGGGTAGTTCAGCAATTGTCAGGATTTCTGGCAATAGTACCCTCTGGAGATCAGAGGTAGGGCAGTCCCCAACAACCTCACTAACAGGCGCATGTCACCATGGCGGCCAATCTGTGATCAAATTCTGAAACAAGTGCAAACATTTATTGGCAAGCAGGCACAAAACTGTCACCCCAGATCTGTTTTTGCAAGCTTGACTTGGCCCTGCTCCATCCTCAAACACTCCAAAATCACCTTGCGGAAAAGAGTCACTTCAAGGTATGGAGAAAAGAGAATCCTCCTACACTGCTGTGGGAATATAAATCGGTGTAGCTGCTATGGAGAACTGTATGGAGGTTTCTCAAAAAACTAAAAATAGAGTTGCCATATGATCCAGCAATCCCACTCCTGGGCATATATCTGGACAAAAGTATAACTCGAAAAGATACATGAACCTCAATGTTCATTGCAGCACTATTTACAATAGCCAAGACATGGAAGCAACCTAAATGTCCATTGACAGATGAATGGATAAAGAAGATGTGGTACAGGGACTTCCCTGGTGGTCCAGCAATTAAGACTGCACTTCCAGGGCTTCCCTGGTGGCGCAGTGGTTGAGAGTCCGCCTGCCGATGCAGGGGACGCGGGTTCGTGCCCTGGTCTGGGAAGATCCCACATGCTGCGGAGCGGCTGGGCCCGTGGGCCATTGCCGCTGAGCCTGCGCATCCGGAGCCTGTGCTCCGCAACAGAAGAGGCCACAGCGGTGAGAGGCCCGTGTACCACAAAAAAAAAAAAAAAGACTGCACTTCCAATGAAGGGGACCCGGGTTCGATTCCTGGTCAGGGAACTATATCTTGCATGACACAACTAAAGATCCCACATGTTGCAATGAAGATCCCGCGTACCACAGCTAAAGACCCAGCGTAGCCAAATAAATACATATTTTTTAAAATGGGCAAAAGATTTGAACATTAGCAAAAGAAAAAGATGTGGTACACATACACAATGGAATATTACTCCACCACAAAAAAGTGAAATAATGCCATTTGCAGCAACATGGATGGACCTAAAGATTATCATACTATGTGAAGTAAGTCAGACAGAGGAAGACAAATACCATATGATATCATTTATCTGTGGAATCTAAAATATGATACAAATAAACTTATTTATGAAGCAGAAACAGACTCACAGACATAGAAAACAAACTCATGGTTTTCAAAGGGGAAAGGGGGTGGAGGGATAAATTAGGAGTTTGGGACTAACAGATACACACTATATCTATATATAAAATAGATAAAAAATAAGACCTATTGTATAGCACAGGGAACTATGCTCAATATCTTATAATAAGCCATAATGGAAAAGAATATGAAAAAGAATTATACACACACACACACACACACACACACACACACACACACACACATATCTGAATCACTCTGCTATACACCAGAAACAAAACATTGCAATTCAACTATACTTCAATTTAAAAAAGAGTCACTTCAAGTTAGATGGAACAATACTCGGACAGCACAACAAAGATTGGGGTGGGGTTTTGGGGACACGACTACCTCTGGGGCATGAATTCCTGATTAGCGGAAGTCAACTGCTAACTACCTACCCTGACGCTAAGGTTAAATTACACATACAAACATCATACTGAATTTTATCCTGAAATATCTTAAAGTAAATGGTCACACATTCAGTATAATGGTAAATGACTTCACCTCCCTGTGCCTCCATTTCCTTATTCTGGAAAATGGCAGCAATTGTGATAAAAACCTCACAGGGATATTGGGAGGATGAAATGAGTTAGTTAATACACAGAAAACACCTAAGATAGAGCCTGGAACATAGTAAGGACTCAATAAAATTTGTTATTATTGCACTTCTTGAAACTCACTTATTCCCATCAACCTACGGTACTCTTCCTTACACCTTACCTTTCCATCCATTCATACCCTTTGTTGCTAAACTTCTTCAGAAACTAACCTTTACTCTGTTTCCACTCAATCAGATTTACATCTACATCAGTTTTCCACTTGACTCTACCTTTTCATCACATTTATTATTTAATTCCTCAAACATTTGTTAATCTCATCCTGTGCTAAGTGCAAGGAGGGATTTCAAGAGGTATATTTGACAAAATCTAACACCTTAAGAGGCTCATGATAGAGTTGGAGAAAAGAAGGCACAACTCTAAACACCTTGAAGTCCAGGGCCTCCTCCTAAAATGTGAATTTAAAGTAGAAGGAGGACTGTTCATGTGTTACATGTGGAAATGATTCACTGTCCCCAGTAGAATACACATCAGCTTCTTCATATTCCTAAGAATTGTGAGGTTCTAAAAATAGAAGAGATCAAGCATTACAGGATTCTCTCAATTTCAGGGTGTTTTATGTTTGACACAAAATATTTTTTACATATACTTTTTAATACTTTAATACTTTAAAATACTTTTTTAAGAGGCCCCCCCAAAACAAAATTCATTCAAATGACATGTTTGAGTGGAAGTTAAAATTTTCCTTGAGTAGCAGCAGAATTAGTTATTATCTAACTTGAATGTAAAAGCCATGCCTGGGGACACCACTTTGAGTGTTCCTGACATCAGGACAACAGATAAGAGTCTCGTCAGTATCTGGGCCAAAATCACTGATTACTGTGCAACCTCCAGCAAACTGAGAAAGCAACCCTAAAAATTCCATAGGAAGGGAACTCCCAGAATACGGCAGGATGATCTAAATTATTCCCTAATTTGTTTTATTTCAGAAAGAGTTAAGATTGCTATAAGAATATTAAAAAGTATCAAACAACAGTATTCATAGTTGGTGTTAGGAATCTGTACATATTTGGTATTTTAGATATGTGAACATTTAGGATAATTTGGCCTATTTGAGTTATAAATAGGTCAGTGTTGAAATCTCAGTTTAAAATCTTAACTGCATAACTAATTTAGACTTCTGATTTTAAGTAGAAATCTCATTGTTTTATATAGTACTGAAACAGCCAACAAAACTTAAGCCTCATCACACATATAAGATTGTGACTTGTTAATTCTTTCAGAGGTTATCTGGGTATTCAGGATGCTTTGTTAAATTAGGCAGTTGAGTAACTTAAAAGGGAAATCAAATGTATTAAATTTATACATGCATTTTAACATGTTTAAAGTAGTTCAACTGAATTTGTAAGTGATACAACATTTAATCTAAGGCCTTCAAAAGTGATTTTTCAAATTTGCCAGATTTACAAATCGTAATCTATTTATAAGCAGATTTGAGAAATGAACTTGGGTTTTAAATGTGTAGCTTGATAAATTAAACCTTAAAGAAATAACAAACACAAAAACGTAACCCCCTGAATGATTCTTTTTTTCACAGAAACTCCCCTCCAGTAATTAAAGCAATTAAACAATTACTTTATACTCACCTAGCCTTTGCCTTCTAAATCCTTATAATACTACTTGGGCATGTCTCAGCTCTCTAACAAGCTCGTTTGTGGCATAGACTAGATCACCTGTTTCTGCTGTATTCCCCAGAGGACGAGGCACAGGGTAGATTCCCAGCAAATTCTTTCCTCACCTGGCTCTGTGACTTTAGCAAGTCACTTCACCTTTCTGAGCCTCTGGCAACTGGAAAGGAGGAGCTGGACCATCCTGCTAGAAGGTGGTCTCCATGAGAGAACAGCCTGTGTGTGTCTTGCCACTGCTGTACCCCCAGAGCCCATACCTGTGTGAGACACATGGCAGGTACTCAACAAACACCGCTGAATGAATGGGCAAATACACTAGATACTTCTAAGGCTCTAACTGCCATGCTCCACAAGGTCTGAAAGGGCCTTGAGAGCGGTACATTAACAGAAAGAAGATAAACTTAGTCACAATAGACTGGGATCACAAGGTTAGGATCCAAGATATGAAACAAAATAGACCTTGACTGTTTCCATCTGGTCCCCTTTCAGTCCAAAGTGAGTCTGCTGCAGACCCATCTGCCTTGCTCTGCTGCTTTATCGTACCTGCTCCGTCCTGGACCGACCTGCTCCCAGCTCCATCCAGGGAAACCTAACATCCTTCCGAAAGGACCATAGATAAACTTTACTTTTCCAGTCTTGTTACTGTGAGTGGCCTCCTGTAGCATTGTTCTGTTGCATCCTCTTACACTGAAAGACCCCCTCTTCCCCGGGGGCGGTGGGGGGAGGCAGGAGGCAAAAGGCGCACATAAGGCCCTGCCCCATGCACTCGGAGGGCAGTAAGGAATTATACGAGAATCACTGCTTTGGCGAGTAGTTAAGCAGCAAAGTGACCTGGGCACCGTGGTGTGTACAGAATTTTCTGCCCGACTCTGCCTCAAGCTCTGTGTGATCTTAAGCAAATGATCTCCTCTCTTTGGGACCTCTTTCTCCAAATCTACAAAACAAGAGCTGAAATACAAGCTCTAAGACGGCAAGTCTTTTGGCCTCAGGACTTCTTAGCACTCTTAGAAATTAATGGAAACGCCAAAGCTTCTGTTATACCTACTGGATTATATCTACTGATATTTACTGTAATAGAAATTAAAACTGAGGAGCCTTTAAAACATAAGAACACAGAAGCACACTTTCTATTTGCCATCAGAGCAAAGATGTCATCGGATGTCATGGAGCCTCTGGAAAATTCCAGGGTACACTTGAAAGAAACCAGAGTGTGTCACTCTAAAATATGCCTCTTTGACATATCTCGAGCTGAAAGCAATTAAGAAGCAGTAAACATAGAAAAAACTCCCCCCTATCTGCCTAAAGGCAGGAAATAACTTCTTCTTTTACTGGATATAGACTCTTAACAGCCCAGTGATGGCACTAGAGGAATCTGCAAATAAACCTTATTAAACTAACCCTTATCTTTCTGGTCACTTATTTTTTTAACGTTCCTATGTCTAGCCCAAACTTCTTTGCCTTGTCAATTTGTCACCAATTTATTGTTTCTTTGTCTGAAAGGTATAAAAGCTTCCTGCTCTGGGCACTTCCTCAGGACTTTAGTCCCTTGTGAAGGCTCCCATCTACATGTAAAAATTCAAGAGACTGGGTATGCTTTTCTCCTGTTAATCTGTTTTTGTCAGTTTACTTTTTAGACCAAGCCAGGGACCCTAAGAAGGCTGAGGAAAACATTTTCCTTCACTATACACTAATGAGAGAATGAATATTGAAACAGAATCTTAATATCATTATGGGATAGTTTTGACCTCATGGACCTCACATCCCACCCTGAGGACCATTGATCTAAAGGCCATGGTGCAGTGAGACCCTCCCATCATTAGGGTGACTTTTGGTTTCATTGAGGAAAGGGCAGACTGGGAAAGTTACTATTTTAAGTGAAAACTGGAGATGCCACTTCACACCCTCCTGCTTTCTCTGTGGCCTTCAGAGCTGTCAGGACCCCATGGCTGTGACTGCCTGAGAACCCCCTTTGTTTCCATATGTCTTGTTTGTTGTTGCCAGCGGGGCATCCCAGCTGGCCTCAGATCATCCCTCCCACCTGCCCTGTTCCTGCCAGGCCAGGCCCGGGGTCAACACTCCTGGACACAGCCTGTCCTTGTGACAACTGGGCGCCCCAGAGAAAGGAATTTCTGGAGCCGCTGGGAAACTGACTTCTAAAGGGACTGGCTTTTCCTTAGCTCAGAGAACCCAGTGTACCTTCTGCCAAAACAGGCTTTGCTGGCAAACATCCTATGCAAGTGGCGAGACTCCAGTGAGGTGTAAGAGAGGATGATGAAATGCACCAAGCAGGCAGCACCAGCAGAGGGTAGATGAGGTCAGGAGAGGGGTGAGCCATCAGCACTGACAGGAGTGCCAAGGGGTCCATCTACGCCTGGGAGCCTGAGCTTGGAGAAGCCTAAGACCTGTGCTCAGAGTCACCTAGGGCTCTAGGCCCTGAAGGCTGATAGGATAACCCATGTTCTCCTACCCATTCCATCATGCATTTTTAACACCACATCTTTTCAGTTAAATGGCAGCTTCAACAGATATCTCTTGCATCCCTATACACTAATGATGAAAAATCTGAAAGCGAAATTAAGGAAACACTCCCATTTACCATTGCAACAAAAAGAATAAAATACCTAGGAATAAACCTATCTAAGGGACAAAAGACCTGTATGCAGAAAACTATAAGACACTGATGAAAGAAATCAAAGATGATACAAACAAATGGAGAGATACATGTTCTTGGATTGGAAGAATCAATATTGTGATAATGACTATACTACCCAAAGCAATCTACAGATTCAATGCAATCCCTATCAAACTACCAATGGCATTTTTCACAGAACTAGAAAAAATAAATTCACAATTTTTATGAAGACACAAAAGACCACGAACAGCCAAAGCAGTCTTGAAGGAAAAAACGGAGCTGCAGGAATCAGGCTCCCTGACTTCAGACTATACTACAAAGCTACAGTAATCAAGACAATATGGTACTGGCACAAAAACAGAAATATAGATGAATGGAACAGGATAGAAAGCCCAGAGATAAACCCACAAGCCTATGGTCAACTAATCTATGACAAAGGAGGCAAGGATATACAATGGAGAAAAGACAGCCTCTTCAATAAGTGGTGCTGGGAAAACTGGACAGCTGTATGTAAAAGAATGAAATTAGAACACTCGCCAATACCAGACACAAAAATAAAGTCAAAATGGGTTAAAGACCTAAATGTAAGGCCAGACACTATAAAACTCTTAGAGGAAAACATAGAACATAGAGAACACTCTATGACATAAATCATAGCAAGATCCTTTTTGACCCACCTCCTAGAGAAATGGAAATAAAAACAAAAATAAACAAATGGGACCTAATGAAACTTAAAAGCTTTTGCACAGCAAAGGAAACCATAAAAAAGATGAAAAGACAACCCTCAGGATGGGAGAAAATATTTGCAAATGAAGCATCTGACAAAGGATTAATCTCCAAAATTTACAAGCAGCTCGTGCAGTTCAATATCAAAAAAAACCCCAACACAATCCAAAAATGGGCAGAAGACCTAAACAGACATTTCTCCATAGAAGATATACAGATTGCCAACAAACACATGGCAGGATGCTCAACATCACTAATCATTAGAGAAATGCAAATCAAAACTACAATGAGAGGGCTTCCCTGGTGGCGCAGTGGTCGAGAGTCCGCCTGCCGATGCAGGGGACATGGGTTCGTGCCCCGGTCTGGGAGGATCCCACATGCGGTGGAGTGGCTGGGCCTGTGAGCCATGGCCGCTGAGCCTGCGTGTCCGGAGCCTGTGCTCCGCAACAGGAGAGGCCACAACAGTGAGAGGCCCGTGTACCGCAAAAAAAAAAAAAAAAAAAAAAAAACTACACTCAGGTATCACCTCACACCAGTCAGAACGGCCATCGTCAAAAAATCTACAAACAATAAATGCTATGGAGGGTGTAGAGAAAAAGGAACCCTCGTGCACTGTTGGTGGGAATGTAAATTGATATAGCCACTGTGGAGAACAGTATGGAGGTTCCTTAAAAAACTACAAATAGAACTATCATATGACCCAGCAATCCCACTACTGGGCATATACCCTGAGAAAACCATAATTCAAAAAGAGTCATGGACCACAATGTTCATGGCAGCACTATTTACAATAGCCAGGATATGGAAGCAACCTAAGTGTCCATCGACAGATGAATGGATAAAGAAGATGTGGCACATATACACAGTGCAATATTACTCAGCCATAAAAAGTGAAATTGAGTTATTTGTAGTGAAGTGGATGGACATAGAGTCTGTCATACAGAGTGAAGTAAGTCAGAAAGAGAAAAACAAATACCATATGCTAACACATATATATGGAATCTAAAAAAAAAGGTTCTGAAGAGTAGAGAATGGACTTGAGGATACAGGGAGGGGGAAGGGTAAGCTGGGACAAAGTGAGAGAGTGGCATGGACATATATACACTACCAAATGTAAAACAGATAGCTAGTGGGAAGCAGCCACATAGCACAGGGAGGTCAACTCCATGCTTTCTCATCACCTAGAGGGTTGGGATTGGGAGTGTATGAGGGAGATGCAAGAGGGAGGAGATATGGGGATATATGTATATGTATAGCTGATTCACTTTGTTATAAAGCACAAACCAACACGCACACACACAAAAACATGGCAGCTTCACCGAGACGTTAGCAACCCAGGGAGTCTAATTAGCTCCCCCACTCCCATATCCCACTCCCATTCTCTTGTAGGACTGTGAGCACTACAGGATGACTGCAGGGCACACTTACAGTCATGATCCACAAGCGGAGTCCATCGTCACACCTGTTCACATCTGAGCAAGCATTCTGGAGAATGAAGTATTCCAGCTCAAGTCCGTCTGCTTCATATCCTCTCAGACAGCCAGACAAGACATCCTGACAGCAAAGCGGTCACAGCTCAGAAATGACATGGGGCACAACCACACATCCAGGCAAAATGGTAGCATGGGTTGGCACATCCTCTGCTACCCCCTTCCCTTTCTGCATTCGTCTCCCACATCTTAGGGCAGAGATCTTACAAACAAATCTTTGGGAAAATATTTTGTTCTGGAAAATCTTAATATTCTTGGAAAAATTATATATCTTCACACATTTTTAAGTAAACATATAAAATTTTTATTGCAAGTTTAAATAATTGAGAAATACATAACTTCTGGTACACTGACTTTTAGAACTGTTAAATCACTCAAATGTATGAAATACCTACCTTCATCTATTTGAAAAACACATGAACAAGCTCTTTTTTAACAGCAAGAAATTATCCATCATTTATTGTTCCTCCTTGCACTCATATTTCCATCTATGTTACCCACGGAATTTTCTTTTAGTAAAATATACTTTTAAGGTTAGAAATATGCTATTGATCACTATATCATAATTCTTGGCAACAAATATGCACATAAGTTAAAGTTTTACATATTAAATTTTTCTAGATTGAATATTTATTATGATTATTACTATTTCAAAATTGAAAAAGTTGGCTGCAGTCCTAAAGATGGTGGAGTAGAAGGACGTGCGCTCACTCCCTCTTGCAAGAGCACGGGAATCACAACTAACTGCTGAACAATCATCAACAGGAAGACAGTGGAACTCACCAAGAAAGATACCGAACATCCAAAGAAAAAGGAGAAGCCACAATGAGACGGTAGGAAAGGCACAAGCACAATAAAATAAACTCCCATAACTGCTGGGTGGGTGACTCACAAACTGGAGACCACTTATACCACAGAAGCCCACCCACTGGAGTGTAGGTTCTGAGCCCCACGTCAGGCTTCCCAACTTGGGGGTCCAGCAATGGGAGGAGGAATTCCTAGAGAATCAGACTTTGAAGGCTAGTGGGATTTGATCACAGGATTTCAACAGAACTGGAGGAAACAGATTCCACTCTTGGAGGGCACACACAAAGTACTGTGTGCATTGGGACCCAGGGGAAGGAGCAGTGACCCCATAGGAGACTGAACCAGACAAACATGCTAGTTTTGGAGGGACTCCTGCAGAGGCGGGAGTGGCTGTGGCTCACCATGGGGATGGGCACACTGGCAGCAGAAGTTCTGGGAGCTGCTCCTTGGCATGAGCTGTCCCAGAGTCCGCCATTAGCCCCACCAAAGAGCCCAGGTAGGCTCCAGTGCTGGGCCGCCTCAGACCAAACAACAAACAGGGCGGGAACCCAGCCACACCGATCAGCAGACAAGTGGATTAAAGTTTTACTGAGTTCTGCCCACCAGAGCAACACACAGCTCTACCCACCACCAGTGCCTCCCATCAGGAAACTTGCACAAGCCTCTTAGATGGCCTTATCCACCAGAGGGCTGATAGCAGAAGCAAGAAGAACTACAATCCTGGGGCCTGTGGAACAAAAAACACATTCCCAGAAAGATAGACAAGATGAAGAGGCACAGGGCTATGTATCAGATGAAAGAACAAGATAAAACCCCAGAAAAACAACTAAATGAAGTGGACATAGGAAACCTTCCAGAAAAAAATTCAGAATAATGATAGTGAAGATGATCCAGGACCTCAGAAAAAGAATGGAGGCAAAGAACGAGAAGATGCAAGAAATGTTTAACAAAGACCTAGAAGAATTAAAGAACAACCACCTAGAAGAATTAAAGAATAAACAGAGATGAACAATACAATAACTGAAATGAAAAATACACTAGAAGGAATCAGTAGCAGAATAACTGAGGCAGAAGAATGGATAAGGGACCTGGAAGACAGAATGGTAGAATTCGCTGCCACGGAACAGAATAAAGAAAAAAGAATGAAAAGAAATGAAGACAGACTAAGAGACCTCTGGGACAACATTAAACACAACAACCTTCGTATAACAGGGGTCCCAGAAGGAGAAGAGAGAGAAAGGACCAGAGAAAATATTTGGAGAGATTATAGTCAAAAACTTCCCTAACATGGGAAAGGAAATAGCCACCCAAGGCCAGGAAGCCCAGAGAGTCCCAGGCAGGATAAACCTAACGAGAAAAAAGCAGAGACACATAGTAATCAAACTGACAAAAATTAAAGAAAAAGAAAAACTATTGAAAGCAACAAGGGGAAAACGACAAATAACATACAAGGGAACTCCCATAAGGTTAACAGCTGATTTCTCAGCAGAAGCTCTGCAAGCCAGAATGGAGTAGCATGATATACTTAAAGTGATGAAAGGGAAGAACCTACAACCAAGATTACTGTACCTGGCAAGGATCTCATTCAGATTTGACGGAGAAATCAAAAGCTTTCCAGAGAAGCAAAAGCTAAGAGAACGCAGCACCACCAAACCAGCTCTACAACAAATGTTAGAGGAATTTTTCGAAGTGGGAAACACAAGAGAAGAAAAGGACCTACAAAAACAAACCCATAACAGTTAAGAAAATGGTAACAGGAATATACATATCAATAATTACCATAAACGTGAATGGGGTAAATGCTCCAACCAAAAGACACAGGTTCCCTGAATGGATACAAAAACAGGACCCTTATATATGCTGTCTACAATAGACCCACTTCAGACCTAGGGACACATACAGACTGAAAGTGAGGGAATAGAAAAAGATATTCCATGCAAATGGAAATCAAAAGAAAGCTGGAGTAGCAATATTCATATCAGATAAAATAGACTTTCAAATAAAGGATGTTACAAGAGACAAGAAAGGACATGACATAATGATCAAGGGATCAATTTAAGAAGAAGATACAACAATTGTAAATATTTATGCACCCAACATAGGAGCACCTCAATACATAAGGCAACTGCTAACAGCTCTAAAAGAGGAAATCAACAGTAACACAATAATAGTGGGGGACGTTAGCACCTCACTTACACCAATGGACAGATCATCCAAACAGAAAATTAATAAGGAAACACAAGCTTTAAATGACACAATAGACCAGATAGATTTAATTGATATTTATAGGACATTCCATCCAAAAACAGCAGATTACACTTTCTTCTCAAGTGCGCATGGAACATTCTCCAAGACAGATCACATCTTGGGTCACAAATCAAACCTCAGTAAATTTAAGAAAATTGAAATCATATCAAGCATCTTTTCTGACCACAATGCTATGAGATTAGAAATCAATTACAGGGAAAAAAAACATAAAAACCACAAACACATGGAAGCTAAACAATACGTTACTAAATAACCAAGAGATCACTGACGAAATCAAAGAGGAAATTAAAAAAATACCTAGAGACAGATGACAACGAAAACACGACAATCCAAAACCTATGGAATGCAGCAAAAGCAGTTCTAAGAGGGAAGTTTACAGCTATACAAGCCTACCTCAAGACAGAAGAAAAATCTCAAATAAACAATCTAAACTTACACCTAAAGGAACTACAGAAAGAAGAACAAACAGAACCCAAAGTTAGTAGAAGGAAAGAAATCATAAAGAACAGAACAGAATTAAATGAAATAGAAACAAAGAAAACAATAGCAGAGATCAATAAAACTAAAAGCTGGTTCTTTGAGAAGGTAAACAAAATCGATAAACCATTAGCCAGACTCATCAAGAAAAAGAGGGAGAGGACTCAAATCAATAAAATTAGAAATGAAAAAGGAGAAGTTACAATGCACACCGCAGAAATACAAAGCATCCTAAGAGACTACTACAAGCAACTCTATGCCAATAAAATGGACAACCTGGAAGAAATGGACAAATTCTTAGAAGGTATAACCTTCCAAGACTGAACCAGGAAGAAATAGAAAATATGAACAGACCAATCACAAGTAATGAAATTGAAACTGTGATTAAAAATCTTTCAACAAACAAAAGTCCAGGACCAGATGGTTTCACAGGTGAATTCTATCAAACATTTAGAGAAGAGCTAACACCCATCCTTCTCAAACTCTTCTGAAAAATTGTAGAGGAAGGAACACTCCCAAACTCATTCTACGAGGCCACCATCACCCTGATACCAAAACCAGACAAAGATACTACAAAAAAAGAAAATTACAGACCAATGTCACTGATGAACACAGATGCAAAAATCCTCAACAAAATACTAGCAAACAGAATCCAGCAACATGTTATAAGGATCATACACCATGATCAAGTGGGATTTATCCCTGGGGTGCAAGGAATCTTCAATATACACAATTCAATCAATATGATACACCATATTAACAAACTGAAGAATAAAAACCATATGATCATCTCAATAGATGCAGAAAAAGCTTTTGACAAAATTCAACACTCATTTATGATAAAAACTCCAGAAAGTGGGCATAGAGGGAACCTACCTCAACATAATAAAAGCCATATATAACAAACCCGCAGCAAACATCATTCTCAATGGTGAAAAAATGAAAGCATTTCCTCTAAGGTCAGGAACAAGACAAGGATGTCCACTCTCACCACTGTTATTCAACATACTTTTGGAAGTCCTAGCCGTGGCAATCAGAGAAGAAAAAGAAATAAAAGGAATGTAAATTGGAAAGAAGAAGGAAAACTGTCACTGTTTGCAGATGACATGATAGTATACATACAGGATCCTAAAGATACCACCAGAAAACTACTAGAGCTAATCAATGAATTCTGTAATGTTGCAGGGTACAGTATTAAAGCACAGAAATCTCCTGCATTCCTATACACTAATGATGAAAAATATGAAAGAGAAATTAAGGAAACACTCCCATTTACCATTGGAAAAGAAAGAATAAAATTCCTAGGAATAAACCTACCTAAGGAGACAAAAGACCTGTATGCAGAAAAGTATAAGACACTGATGAAGGAAGTTAAATATTATACCAACAGATGGAGAGACATACCATGTTCTTGGATTGGAAGAATCAACATTGTGAAAATGACTATAGTACCCAAAGCAATCTACAGATTCCATGCCATCCCTATCAAACTAAAAATGGCATTTTTCACAGAACTAGAACAAATAATCTTAAAATTTGTATGGAGACACAAAAGACCCCGAATGGGCAAAGCAGTCCTGAGGGAAAAAAACGGAGCTGGAGGAATCAGACTCCCTGAATTCAGACTATACTACAAAGCTACAGTAATCAAGACAATATGGTAGTGGCACAAAAACAGAAATATAGATCAATGGAACAGGATAGAAAGCCCAGAGATAAACCCACACACCTAGGATCAACTAATCTATGACAAAGGAGGCAAGTATATACAATGGAGAAAAGACAGTCTCTTCAGTAAGTGGTGCTGGGAAAAATGGACAGCTACATGTAAAAGAATGAAATTAGAACACTCCCTAACACCATACACAGAAATAAACTCAAAATGGATTACAGACCTAAATGTAAGACCGGACACTATAAAACTCTTAGAGGAAAAACACTCTTTGACATAAATCACAGCAAGATCTTTTTTGATCCACCTCCTAGAGTAATGGAAATTAAAAAAAACAATAAACAAATGGGACCTAGTGACACTTAAAAGCTTTTGCAAAGCAAAGGAAACTACAAACAAGACAAAAAGACAACCCTCAGAATGGGAGAAAATATTTGCAAAGGAATCAATGGACAAAGGATTAATCTCCAAAATATATAAACTGCCCATGCAGCTCAATATTAAAAAAACATACAACCCAATCAAAAAATGGGCAGAAAACCTAAATAGACATTTCTCCAAAGAAGACATACAGATGGCCAAGAAGCACATGAAAAGCTGCTCTACATCACTAATTATTAGAGAAATGCAAATCAAAACTACAATGAGGTATCACCTCAGTCCAATTAGAATGGGCATCATCAGAGTATCTACAAACAACAAATGCTGGAGAGGGTATGGAGAAAAGGGAACCCTCTTGCACTGTTGGTGGGAATGTAAATTGATACAGCCACTATGGAGAACAGTATGGAGGTTCCTTAAAAAACTAAAAATAGAATTACTATATGACCCAGCAATCCCACTACCTGGCATATTCCCAGAGAAAACCATAATTCCAAAAGACACGTCCACCCCAAAGTTCACTGCAGCACTATTTACAATAGTCAGGTCATGGAAGCAACCTAAATGCCCATTGACAGATGAATGAATGAAGAAGATGTGGTACATATATACCATGGAATATTACTCAGCCATAAAAAGGAGTGAAATTGGGTCATTTGCAGAGATGTGGATGGATCTGGAGACTGTCATATAGAGAGAAGTAAGTCAGAAAGAGAAAAACAAATATCATATATTAATGCACATATGTGGAACCTAGAAAAATGGTACAGATGAACTGGTTTGCAGGGCAGAAATAGAGACACAGATGTAGAGAATAAACTTATGGACACCAAGGGGGGAAAGTGGTGGGGGTGGTGTGTGGTGGTGGGATGAATTGGGAGAGTGGGATTGACATGTATACATTAATATGTATAAAATGTATAACTAATAAGAACCTGCTGTATAAAAAAATAAATAAAATTCAAAAAAAACATTGAAAAAGTTAAAATTCCCTGTCACCATAAGACTCTACATGTTAATCAATATTCTAGGTTGATTTATCATTACAATTTATATTGGTATATAATTGAGTGAAATAAATAATTATAAAAATTTAAAATAATCATTAAACATACAAAAGGAAACTAGCCTTTTTTAAATACCAATTCATGTATCACAGATGAATTTTGTTCATTGCTAGAATAAGACAATATTTTGTGGAAATTACCAGCAAAAAGAAGAGAAGCTTTTGGGTCACTAAGGGTGTAGAAAAGTTGAAGCAAACAGAAAAATTGTACCCAAATTAAAAAATAAATACAGATTTATAACACTCAATAATCTTTGGGCAAAGCTAAAGGAAGCTGCTCCGCCGTGAGTTTGAGTAAATATTTAAGAAGATAACCCACATAACTTACTTTAATTTGAAACTCTAATCTTAATCTTTCACCTCCTCCTACTTGAAATCAATGCAAAATATGTACTTGAGACCCAGAGCCTTTATTTGGCACCAAGTTGACCCTTTATTTGGTGTCCTGGAGGATTTTTCTCTGCGAGGCAGTGCACCATAGTAAGATGCTACCTGCATGACAGGTAGAACTTACTTTTGAAAAGTACCACAGGGCCATGGTCAAAGGTGAGGTGGGGAATGAGAACTAGCAGGATACCTAGGATCTGCCCTCAGGGGGATCATTCTGGGAAATAACACGTAGGGAAACAGGGAGCTGAAAATTCTCTTGAAATTACCCATGTCTGTGTATTCTTTGATGGGACTTTGTGTGCCCCTAATGGTGGGTTGTTCTGGGTGCCCTCTGTCCATCATCTGTCCCTTGACTGCACTCACCCCAATGTCTATTTCCTTCAAGCCAAAGATCTCAAGCCCCCCATTTCAATAGGCCAGCCAGAGCCATCTTCCTCCGAGTTCCAGTTGCTCATTTCTCCTTCTTTTTCTTCGTCTCTCCCCATCCTCAATCTTCCAGGCTCAGTTCTCATTCCCAAGGACCTCAGATCTTGCTTTCTGATGGTTGCACAGTAAGATGTGCAGGCTGATGAGTTGAGACGGTCCAGATACACCATTTGCAATCCAAAGGGAGGCCATTGCTAAAGGCCTTGCCCTGGTTGATGAAGTAGGTGAGGACACTCCTATCTTCATACCTCCTGCGTTCTTTCTGAGTTCTTTCCCATCTCCTGGGGCCTCTTCAGTCTCTCAGAGGTTCTAGGCACTACAAGCTGCAAATGCCAGAGGTGCCAACCAGAAATTTCTCCTGAATATCACCTGTTTTCTGGGCAGAGATACCCCTGGGTCCCTAGCTCAAAAGGCTCTCCAGAGCCTAGCTTCTGGAGGAGGTGGCGTTGGAAGGGGGATGCCACTCAGTAAAGCCAGGTTTCCTTGGTATCCTCTCACTTTCTCTCCCAAACTCCTCCCATCACATCTCCACGCTGCTTCCTCCCTCCCCTGCCCCAGCTCCCTCCTGGGCACGTATTTCTAGGCTGAGGGGCCTCCCTTGCTGAGGGAGCAGAGAATAGGAATATCCAAGCATTTGGATCCCCTGGGTGTCCTTCACTCAGAAATCCAGGGGTTCCTCCTTCTTCAGTCCTCAGCCTGACAGCTCAAGAAGTATCAAGAAGTTTCTGGAAGTGGTACCATTAGATCTGAATGAGTGATCTGTTGAAGAATTTTCTAGCTATGAAAGGATGAATTCATTTCTAATTTTATCAAGTGGTAGTTTGTAGACTGCTTAGCAAGGCCATTAGCCATACTGAACCATATGTTTAACAACTTCTGTGGGGCAACAAGACATTTTTATGTATTGAGTGAGATGTCAGTATCAGTATCATTATCCTCATTTTACACATGAGAAGTCAGTTGGCCAAATTCACACAGTAAATATCTGACAAAGAAGAAATGTGAACTTGGGTATTTCTTTTACCTGCTTCTAAGACCACACTTGTCCATGGCACCCCACTGGCTCTCAGCTTCCTAGCCTGACATTCGGGGCCCTCAACCATCTGGCTCTCTCCTGCCTTTCACATCTTCTTTTCCGATAGCCAGGGTATACCCGGGGTAAGAGGCAAAATACATAATAATCAACACAGCAGGCACCACCTAACAATAGACAGTTGGAAAGGTCCACATTTCAGCCCTGCGCATGCCCATGCAAATTCCACCCGCTACCCTGAGGATGCCTGCCATCCTACTTGGATTCATACTGTCCCCTTTACCTTGACATTCATCCCAACCCCACTCCCCATGTACTTTTAAGTCAAGGGCTGCTTTGAGCCACTCTTAGGTTTCCTGTTTGTGCTTGATCAATCTATAGCAAAGTTCTCTTTCTGCTAATTGGGTTTCTTCCACTCTCCAACAGTTAAAGAGACAGTTAAAAGGTAACTTATTAACGTTTATGTGTGTGTTTCTCACCTACAAGGCTAAAGCTTGAAAGCCACATCCCCGTCTGATTCACCTTGAATTCCCCAGAGTATCTGACCCCACACCATCCCACCTGGTCGGTAGCACTTGATACATATTACATATTTGTGACTAAATGGGCAAATATTCCTTTTTTATGAAACAGAGTGTTACATCTTGATTATCAGGCAGCATCCTCCAATTTGCCATACACTTAATGTATCCCCGATATACAGTTTCAAGCCACATGTAACAATTTTCAGAAGTAAGTTCTTTGATATCTCTGAGTTATCTCTAAAGCAGAGCTGTGGAATTCAAAACAAAATAGCAGAACAAAAACATCATATTACTAAGTCCCAAATGTTCTTATCCTGTTGCCACATTTTTTGTTTACTGACTAGAAATGATGGTGTAAATTAATACTTGATGTCTTCTTGAGCAAATTACATTCACTGGATTTTTCAACCTTGGATTCCCCAAAACAGGATGTTTGCAAGTAGGCAGGGATTCCTAAATTGAGATAAGAGAACATGGAAGGGTGATGTCCACTGAAAAATGTAAGGTACTATGCCTGCTTTCCACAAATTTGTAATTTCTTTGGGTCAACTACACATGGAGAAATGATAACAAGACCTATCTTGGTGCCTAGGTTCAAATAAGTAGTAAGCTCTTGGGCTGGGAAGGAAAGGCTGCAGAAGGAGTTCAGATCTGAGCTGGGTCTTGAAAAATGTTGAGAATCTGCGGGAGGAGATGAAAGGTCTATACGAGAGGGCTAAGGGTTAAACACCAGAAAGAGTTCAGGATCAGAGAGAACCTGATTCCCCTGGGTGAGATTTTCTACACACTCTTCTCTCTGTGCCAGCCTGAGTCTTGGCGCCTTTGCTCCCTTACTCCCCATTGAACAGCACCATCGCTTCCTCCCACTGTTGCTACTTTCTCAGCCCTCATGGGAGATGGAGATTGGCTGTGTGTGGCAGGGACTGCTAGTCAACGCAGTGTCCGTCCTCCCTTCTTTTCTGGAAATAAAACTTAGTGCTGACCAAGGAGATATAAACAGAAGTGTTGTGCACCTTCTGGAAAATGTCCTTAAAGGGAAGTGGCTTATCCCACCCTCACCCACATCCCCTCATCTCCTTTCTGCCAACTGGAATGCAGATGCTGTTGCTAAGGGTTATCGAGCAGTAACATTGACCAAGCCGGGGTCCCTGACAACTTGGAGTGCCTGGCAGCACTGGACTGTTCCCAGACTTCTTTTATGTGAGAAAGAAAAAAAACACTGTTAAATTTTTTGTCCTTTGGATTTTCTTGTTTTTATCATTTGAAGCTGAACGTGATGTTAATTTTACACTCTACAACTGGCGCAGACTCCACACAAGAAAAATGACTCTGGGTAGTCTAACAGAAGGAAGAATTATTGCTCTACTTAGAAGTTACAGAAATGGAAATTAAAACCAGGAGAGGCTATTTTGTCTGCTAAATTCTAAAAAAGAAAAATGATAAAATTTAATGATGATAAGTCTTCAGGGAACTAGGTAGGCTGAAGACAGTGTTATAAATTGCTACAACCCTTCTAGAAAACACTGGACACTTAGCTCACTTGCCTCAAGTATGTTTCTATACTATTAACCAGTGATCCAATTCTTAAAAGATTGGAAAATGTATCAGTCAATGAATTCAAAAGTAAAAATTTATAGAGATGATGATAGCAAAGTTATCTTAATAACTTAAAAACTTAAGTTTTTAAGTTTCTTAATAGCAGAAAACCAAAACTGCCTAAACAAGGTACTACAGGGGACTGGTAAATGATGACATATTAATTTGAGGGACAAACATTTAAAACAACATATGACAAACACCATAAAATAACTTGCAAACATACATGTAAAATAATGTTAAATTAAAAAGAAATACTTCAGGAAACTGAATATACCTTGGGACAGCACCTGTCAAATTATGGCTGTTTGCCCAGTCTTGTGCCTTCAATCAAGCTGAACCCACGCACATAACATCCAGTGAGAACGGAGTATCCCAGATGGGATTCGGTGCAAATTCCCAGTCTCTCTCTGTGTTGTTACCCTTCCTGTTCTTGCAGAAACGATTCCTTCCCGTTCTTTTTTTGAAACTAACTTGTTCATGAATGTGGGGTTTGGGGTTTTACAAGGTGGTTTCCAGTGGAATATCTCAGGTGGAACATCTTCTAAGAATCTTAGGGTATATTTCCATAGCAGCCAAACATGCTCAAAGTAGAGAGATTCCAGTCTCAGAAAGAATTATCGATGTGGCTTGGAACATGTAGTGGACGTAAGTTACAATAATACACCTATGACATTTTAAAGAGAGTTGTACTAAAACAAAAAAACAAAAACAAAAACCATAGTAACATTCTGGAAAAGGCAAAACTATGGAGACAGTAAGAAGATCAGTGGTTGCCAGGGCTTGCTGGGGATGAACAGGCAGAGCACAGAGGCTTTTTAGAGCACTGAAAATACTCTGTATGATGCCATAGTGAAGGATACGTATCATTATACATTTGTCCAAACCCATGAACGAACCCTATGTAACTGTGGACTCTGGGTGATGAAGATGTGTTAATGGAGGTTCAGTGATTGTAACAAATGTACCATCTGCGGGGGAAATGTTGATAATGGGGGGCTATGCATGTGTGAGGGCAGGGATAGATGGGAAATCTCTGCACTTCCCCCTCAATTTTGCCGTGAACTGAAAACTGCTTTAATAAAGTCTTAATTAAAAACAAACGAACAACAAAACCATAGCCAGCTTGGAGTAAAAGGGTCTGAGATTTCGCAAATTGCAAAATGGCCTTTGAGCCCCCAACTTCCTTTTTTTTGAGTAAGAGGTAGGCTCAGAAAGCTACTCAGGGGCCAACACAGGCTGCTTCTTTTGGAAAAGGAAGGTTGTCTCAGAAGGTAAAGCCAAGAGCTGGACAGAGGTGCCAAGAGCAATGGAGAACAATGGATTGGGAAACTACTCCCGGGGAGCAGATCTGGGTCCTGCTATCAGAACAGGGAAACTTGGCGACATGTGCCTGGCACGGTTCCAGAATTCTTAGGAGTCAGTGTGTCTATGTGTTTTCCTTTAATTCCCTTTTTGAATGGAAATATTTACTGCAATTGTCCTGTCTCTGGCTTGCACTGTTTGTTGAGTGTGTGCACAGCATATAACTTGTCTCTTTCATTTACAGGTTTCTGGATCCAAAAAAGTCATAGCCAAGGAACTGCCTCATCCTCACTTGAACTTGATAGAAATCACAAGACTCTAGACTCTGAGCCTAACACTATAGTTAAATGAGACTTGGGGGGGCGAGGGTTCAGAGGAAGACAGTAGAATTTGCACACGAAAGGAGCATAAATAATTGGAATTAGGGGGAAGGCTATAGTCTACTTTTGTAGTAATGGGCACCAGTGATTTATGCCATTAAATAGCCCCTTCCCACATTGGCTTTAGGTTTGGCCAGTGACTTGCTTTGGTCAATGGGACATCAGCAAATGTAGTGCAAGCAGCAATTTGAAGAAAGGTTTGCTTGTTGGGGCTTGCCCTCTCTTGTTGATTCTATAGAGCCCTTCCACCACCATTTGAAGAAGCCCAGGCTGACCTACTGGAGGATGAGAGAGCACGTGGAGAGAGGCCCCAAGCTGTCCCAGCCGTCCCAACTGAGGTCTCAAAGATGTGAGTGAGCCCCACTCCAGCCCAGCTGGTCCAGACTAGAAGAAACATTTACTTATCCCATAGAATCATATTTGTCGTGTTAAAGCCGTAAAGTTTTAAGGTGGCTTTTTAATCAACTAATACAGGAAGGCTCAAGCTGGGGTAAATCCAGCATATGGAAGATGGGGGAGGTGAATCTGAAGAGGAGAAATCTCTGGGAAGAATGGGCCTAGTGTGTGGACAGTTTCCCAAGAGAAGCTAAAGCAGGTTCACTGAGGGAGATCATACTATGGTGAACGAGGAACCAAGGAGAAAATGCCAGAAGTTAAGTCCAATGGGAAAGTTGAGGATGGAAAAGAACATGAGCAATAAATTTGGACATTTGTGGGATTAAGAAGAGGCAAAGTGGTGGGAGGAATGAGTGGGTCAGGACAAGTGATTCAGAAATAAAGCCTTGAACAAGAGTGAGCTGTAGGTCTTCTTTTTATGAAGTAGCTAACCGGTAATTAGCATAGTGTGCAATAGAAATACTGAATCAGAATCTCTGAGGGTGTGATCCTGGAATCTGCATGCTTAGCAAACTCCCATTCCCCCAAACATAACCAAGGATGATCGGTGATTCTCCAATGTAGGTGCACATTAGAATCATCTGGGAAACCTACATACACACACATATATATATATATATATATATATATATATATATATATATATATATGGATGAATGCCTAGGTCCTGCTGCACAGGAATTCAATCTGGATCTTTGGAAGTAGCATACAGGTGATTAGATTATGGGGTAGAGGAAGACTCTGGAAGAGATGATGTAATCCCTAAACCAACAGCCCCTAAAGTTTCTGAGAAACGAATAATAAATTCAGAATCTCTCTGAATCTCCTCATTTTCATATATTTTGTGATTGATCTAAACTGCTATTAAACTCAAAGAGCAGTGTTAGGAATTTGGTGACTAATGGCTATTTCTGAGTCAAACATGAAATAGCACTTATTTTCATGATGTAATAAACGTCAAGTGAACATTTACTCAGACCCAGTGAACCAGTGAATGTAATTATTTGAACAGAGTCTAAAATCAAGTTAGCTATGAAAACATATTTTGCTTAATTTGTTGCACAAAATTTCAAGATTTTGGTAGAAATGTTTAAACTACTAAAAAAAATTTTGGTATTATAAATGAGTAAAATTAGCCTGATGTTTAAGATAATAAAGAGTAGCTGGGAGTTGTGACAAATCAAATTTGTGGGGATGGGAAAACCTTTATGCCAGCCAAACATAAAAATGGTTGAAGGTCAATTTAGCTTACAGGCTGTCAGTCTATGAACCTCTGAGTCATAATAGAAACTGTTATAATACAGAAGTAAACATAATTATGGAATTATAATAATTAAGGGGTCAGGAAAAGTTTTAAACAAGGGGTGACCATGGAAACATTTTAAAGGCTGAGGATTTTTTTCATTTTTTAAAAGTTAATTTAAAAAATGTTAAACTTTTCATCTTGAAATGAGTTCACTTGCAAGCATGTTATAAACATACTACAAAGACTTCCTGTGTGCTCTTCACCCAGATTCTCCAAAAGTTAACATCCACCATAACCTCTGCACAAAGATTAAAATCAGGAAATTTTCTCTAATACGATACTGTTGTCTTTTACAAATACCACCGATTGTCCCACTAATGTCCTTTTTCTGGTTCAAGACCTAATCCAGGATCACACTTTGTATTTGGTTGTTATGTCTCCTTAGTTTCATTTAATCTGGAGTCGTTTTTTTTTTTGTCTTTCATTATCTTGACATTTCTGAAGCGTGTTGGTCAGTTATTTTGTAGAATGGACCTCGATTTGGGTTTGCCTGATGTTCGCTCACAATTTAAGTTCAGGTTATACATTTTTGGAATAAATAATGCAGAGTGGTGCTATACCCATCTGAGTGCATCATCACCAAAGACAAATGATGATGACTTGGACCATTATACTGATGAAAACTTTGATCACTAAATTAAGGTGGTACCTGCCATCTTTCTATATAATAATGTTATTATTTCCCCTTTGTAATTAATAAGAAACTTTGGGGGAGTTTCTTTGAGATTATGCAAATATCCTGTTTCTCATTATACTTTGTCCACTGGTTTTAGCACTTATTGATAAATCTTGCTTGAAACAATTATCACTGTGGTGTTTAACAAATGTTTGACATTATTCCTTCTACATTTATTAGTTGGACTATTTCTTCTCTCCCATTTATCTGTTTGTTTGTTTATATCAGTATAGTTTGTGGATTCTTATTTTATTCTATGATTTATAATCCATTACTAGTATTATTTATTTTGTTATTCAAATTGTCTCAGATTTGATAGTTGGGAGCTCCTTCAAGTAGGCTCCTGTGCCCTTTTGACATATTCCCATCATTTCTTTTTTAATACTTCCTTATTTTTGGCCTCATGAGACATTTCCTGACTATCTTATACTTTCTCTGCCTAGAATCAGCCATTTCACCACGGAACTTTTATTGGAGAATAGTGTTCAGAAACCAAGATCTGAGCAATTAGTGTGTTTATTATTACTGGCATTGCTTCTAGGCTCTCTCTGCAGACTGAGCTAGGAAACAAATGTGTGAACACAGAGGCATATAGTTATGTCTATTTCTACATGCATCTACAGATTAAAAGCCATGAGTCTATGTTGATAACCTCCCGTGCTAATCCAACACTACATTCACTACATTCACTCTAGTCTTTCCCCTTTCCTTATTTATAACTTATTTTCCTGACCATGAGAAACCTGGTTCTCATTTTCCATAATATAGTAACTTATTTGCTCAATCCTAGGATACACATTAAGTGGTTTTAGACAGTCTACCCCTTTGACTATGCAATACCTACATACACCCATCTTCCCACACATGCATTTTTTAAAGTCTTCATTCATACCTACATACAGTACACTCATTCTGTCCCCCAAAAGAGACAACTAAAGTATCATCCAATTACTACGTCTAGTTCCAAGTCCAAGACTTCTGGGTGATATAAAAACTTTTTCTTTCAGTCTGGGTGTAGCTCTTCATGGTTTATTAAAACAAATGTATCAGTCACCAACACATTCAATATATAATAGTAGAGAAAGAATATGGGTAACTTCAATTAAAGAAATCTCAATTATAAAAGAGGAGAATTGGCAAAACACACACGCGCATGAACACAGGCACACACTGGCAAATAATACATAAAAGACATAATTCCCCTGGGATGGGTATGTGACCTGGGGATGAGAACATGACTTAAACAGTCTAATCAGGGGGAGTCTAAGGACTCTGGCTTGGAAATGCTGGTACTAAGGATTTTCTTCCTTTTTCTTAGCATCATGGTCTGATAATGCTTTGTCAGTGGAGGAGTAGTTAATCAATCAATCTGGCAGCCTCTGGTTTTCTTCTTTTGGAGGCTTTTCTTTGTTCACTGACATATCTAGAGAAGTTTCCCTTTCCAGGGGTTGCATAATTTTAGCATCCCCTTTTCTGTGTGTGTGACTTCAAAGAGTCTGAGATTGCCATAGGGTTTGAGCAGTCATAGACTGTGGTTGTCCAGGATTGAGATGTCTTTGGTAATACAGCTCCTTTACAGGTTTAGTTATCATCAAGATATTTGACTAGTCACTTCTGCAGGCTAGAAACCATGGACAGAATGCTTGTCTCTGGTTGTATTTGAGTTTAGGAAGTTCTATTGTCTAACAGCAGGCCTCTGTTGTATTATCATCCCCTTAGACCTCAATGTAATGGCTGCAACTTTTATCCTGGCTTCTGCTTCCAGACAGTTTCTGACAATAGCTTGGAGTGGAATGATGTGTTGCCTGTCCTTGATTCCATCACAGCTGCACTTGTTTGTTTTGTCAGGTGGGGACTGTTTCATAGGAAGTATTTAAGAGTGACCTAAGTGGACAGACTTGTCTTTTGCCCCAGCTTTACCTCTTGTTTTCACCTGTATGAACCTTAACTTAGAGTCGAGTATTTGGTCTTTGTAACACTGCTAGATTCCAGTAATTTTTCTTCCAGTCATACCCAGAGAGGGTCTTCTAAGCAAAACCATACTTTCTTTCTTCTGCTTTCAGACAGGTCACTTCATCTTAAGATTGTTGCTTTAACTATTTACAATAGCCAGGACATGGAAGCAACCTAAATGTCCATCAACAGATGAATGGATAAAGAAGATGTGGCACATATATTTACAATGGAATATTACCCAGCCACAAAAAGGAACTTAACTGAGTTATCTGTAGTGAGGTGGATGGACTGTCATACAGAGTGAAGTAAGTCAGAAAGAGAAAAAGAAATACCGTATGCTAACACATATATATGGAATCTAAAAAAACAAAAAAAAAAGAAAGAAAAAAAATGGTCAGAAGAACCTAGGGGCAAGATGGGAATAAAGATGCAGACCTACTAGAGAATGGACTTGAGGATATGGGTAGGGGGAAGGGTAAGCTAGGACAAAGTGAGAGAGTGGCATGGACATATATACACTACCAAATGTAAAATAGATAGCTAGTGGGAAGCAGCGCATAGCACAGGGAGATCAGCTCAGTGCTTTGTGTCCATCTAGATGGTTGGGATAGGGAGGGTGGGAGGGAGGTGCAAGAGGGAGGAGATATGGGGACATACGTATATGTATAACTGATTCACTTTGTTATAAAGCAGAAACTAACACGCCATTGTAAAGCAATTATACTCCAATAAAGATGTTAAAAAAAAAAAAGAAATGAAATTGAGTTTTTTGTAGTGAGGTGGATGGACCTGAGTCTGTCATACAAAGTGAAGTAAGTCAGAAAGAAAAAAACAAATATCGTATGCTAACACATATATATGGAATCTAAAAAAAAAAATAGTTCTGATGAACCTAGGGGCAGGACAGGAATAAGGATGCAGACGTAGAGAATGGACTTGAGGACACTGGGAGGGGGAAGTGTAAGATAGGACGAAGTGAGAGAGTTGCACTGACATATGTACACTGCTAAATGTAAAATAGATAGCTAGTGGGAAGCAGCTGCATAGCACAGGGAGATCAGCTTGGTGCTCTGTGACCACCTAGAGGGGTGGGATAGGGAGGGTGGGAGGGAGACACAAGAGGGACAGGATATGGGAATATATGTATACATATAGCTGATACACTTTGTTATACAGCAGAAACTAACACAACATTGTAAAGCAATTATACTCCAGTGAAGATGTTAAAAAAAAAAAAAAAAAAGATTGTTGCTCTATTGTTGGACCTCACTGTAATCCCAGGTCCTAGATTTTTCCCACCATTTTCCCTGATGTGCCTTTAGGCACAGGCCTGAGTCCCGGCAGGCCACTGCTCTTCACATCATCACCTCTGCTCAGACAAGTCCACGTTTTAGGTTTGTGTTTACTGCACCCTACTCCTGGAACAAAATTCTGTATCCTTTATGAATTCTCTGGTGCAAGAAACAGAAAAGTTGGTTCAAATTAGCTTAAGCAATACAGTAAAAGAATTTATTCACTTTTATCACCTGAAGTTCAGAGATAAGGCAAACCTCAGAGTCAGCTTACCTCCCAGTGGGATCCACTCACTGCACCCTTCTCTTCTTGTCGGCTCCATTCTTAAGCTCCTTCCATTTTAGTGGCAAAATGGCTCCAACAGTCTCTGTCTTTATATCTTCATCCTCTGATTCTGAGAGGAAAAGCACAAAAAACAATGCTCAGGATTGCACACCAGAGTCCCAAGATTTACCCGATTGGACTGTTTAGCTTAGGTAGCTCCCCCAAACCAATGGGGAGTTGAATATGTTCGGCTAAGTCAATCAGTACCCATCCCATGGGTGGTATGCGGCAACAGTAGACATCAAATTGAAAACAGCATACCATTAGAAAGGGGAAAGTGGACTCTGGGTAGACAACCAATAATAATCCATTACCAGCCCTCTTAAAATAAACTTATTACCAAGCCTTTTAAAAATAACTTCATGTGATCTTTTTTTTTAAAGAGAGCATTTATCTGTATTTGAAATCGTCTTATTTATTGTATGTCTCTCTTTGAAGAATCTCAGGCTCCGTGAGAACATTGACTTTATCTTGTTCATTTCACTCATAATTCAATGGCTGGCATTCAGCAAATATTTGCTTAAATGAATGAATGAATGCATTGTGTTTATCTTGCATCTCTGAGACTTTAACAGCATAAGGTCCCAAACCTCTAGGGCATGAATACTTTATTTGAGATGCTTGGGCTTAAAGCTTCACAGCTGGTAAGTGAATGGCCAAAGCCTGAACTCAGGCTGGCTGACCCCACATATCGTGCATTTCTGACCATTCCAAGCTGCTCTCCTGTGATGAAATAAGCCCTCAGTTTTAGGACAGCTGTGTTCAGAATACATGTAGGAAATATATAAAATATGTTGACAGCTAATGTCCAAATAATAATTTGGAAGAACGAGAGGAGTCTACAACTGGCATGAATTGATATCTGTTTTTCTGATCTGGAGTTATCAACATGCTCTGAGTTAAAATCATATCCTGCCTAACAGTACATGAAAGAATGGGGTTGATCTGTTGTTAATCCCCTTTCATTTTCCTATGGCAATAATATAAGGCACATTATAATTTTGTTTATTGCATGTTGCTTCTGTTGAAGATAGCAGAGAGGTCCGATCAACAGAGAAAAGTACTAATATTAATTGATGGTTTACTATGAGCTAGGTACTTCATTCATTCATCATTTACTCATTCATTTACATCTTTTCGTTCTTATTCATTCATTGAATATGTATTGAACACCTTCCAAGTGGCAGGCATCATGCTAGGGGCTAGGGTACAACATTTAGCACAGTCTAGGGAAACACTGTAGTGCATCGATTCAGATAATGAACTCTGGAGTCAGCAAGATCTGAGTTCAACTCCTGGCTCTGCTGTGGTCTGTGAGATCCTGAGCATACAGTTAACTTATCTGTGTCTTATATGCTTCATTGCATGAAATCGTTCTTTGACTCACATGGAGTTGTTTTGTGAGGCTTGAGTGAGATAAAATAAATGTTGTATTTGCTGTGTCTGTCACATAGTAGTTGCTCAGTTCAATGTTATTTTAAATTACCAGATGGTCCCTATCCTCAAGTTGCTTACAATGAGTGGAGAAAACAGACATAAGTCTTTACACTTAGTTTTCCCCCAAATACTCTGACATTAGTGTTATCTTTCCTGTTTTATAAGCAAGACAATGAGAATAGTTTGTCCAAGCCCTCAGTTAACGAGTAAGTGAGGCAGAATCCAAAATTCAAAGATGTCTGAGTCTGAAGCCACGTTCTCTCCAATTGTCTGGATGAGATATTGAGAGACAGTTCTTCTAGTCCTGATTTCCGTCCAGTGGTTCTCAACCCTGAAGAGCTTTTATAAAGCACCAAATGCCGGGACCCTGTTGCAATTCAATGATATCAGAATATCAGCATCAAGGCTGACTAGGCATTGAGTATTTTCAAAATCTCAGAAGATTTTAATGGGCAGCCAGAGTTGAGGCACATTCAACTCTCTCAAGACTCTTCCATCCTTGACAGTCTGATCCTTCTATATATGGCAGCAATTGTCAGGATGAGATCAGCCCGGTAGAAGCAGGGACATTCCAGGACTTTCCTCCACTGGGGCCCCATGGTCACCACTGTGTACTTTAAGGGAAAGGCCGGTGTTGGTAGAGCTCCCTTTGCCTAAGGCCACCGTCATGGGGTTATAAGACACAGCAGAGTATCCATGTGGCACACCCGGCAGCTGGGTGAGTGCTGCTGCAGGACACTGGTGAGAGCTCAAGCTCCCTCTTTAATGTTGGTATGACTACAGCATCCTTCACACATGGAGCAAGGAGCAGCCTGGGAAATGTCCCAAATAAATGCAGCTGTTCTTTGTTTCTGGAGAGGATGCCAATAATCTTTTGTTCCTTGGGGTTCTCAAGAATGAAATTCTGTGCATAGCTATAAAAACAAACAAAGCCCTAGGGATAAGGATAAGTATCATACTAACCAATACGTCATATAGACGCTTATTTAAGTTAATTAACCACAACAGGTATTTTGATCTATATGCTCCCAGACTTTATATTGAGTTATTCAATGAAGGGAAGAAGAAGAGTTTATCAGCCACTGGATGCCCTCTGGGACATTTTAGTCAAAGTCAAAGCTTCTGCATCTGCCTAAACTGGGGTCATTTCAGGAACTCATCCCAGAGTCTGGTCCACGTAAATCCAGCCTGCCCACTCTCTGATTCCCTCCTCATAGCAGTTCTGTGGGATACATGGTCAGGTACCACTGTGCTCATTTCACAGGGTTGGAAACTGATACTTAGAAGGTTAAGCGACTCACGCAATGACTAGAAAATGCATATCCTCCATTCAAGCATACATCTCTGGATTCTAAATTCTCAGGTTATTCAACTGAGTCAGGAGGAAATTACACGACTCAGGCACATCACAGACCGAGAAACCAACCAACCAAATGAAAGCAGAGACACACTAGTTAAAACCCTGGCATCGGATTCTGATTATTTGTTACTGACATGTTACGGCTTTAACTACTTCACTCCCGCTCTGGGAAACAAGAAGAGCATGTATCGGGTTAGCAGGTGGGACCCAGACTCTGGCTGGGTCAGATCTTCCTCCTTTCTTGTTACCTCACCCCAGTCTCAAGTAGCAAGTGATGTGGAGCCTTCATGTATGCAGTCTCTGGCATAGGACAATTACCCCTAAAATGTTCAGTTAGAGGTTGAATAGGAAAATTACCACCCATGAGAGACAGTTGACAAAAAGCCATCATAGCTAAGGATGGGTGTGAGAACTCTCTAGACCAGCACTGCCCAATAAAAATATAAGCCACATGCGTGATTTAAATTTTCTAGCAGCTATGTTAAAAAGAGTAAAAAGAAAAAGGTGAAATTTATTTTAGTAATATATTTAATTTTAGTCATATATCATAAATTCATTTTAGTAATATATCCAAAATATTTCAACATGTAATTTATAAAGAAATTAGTAATGAGATGTCTCACATTTCTTTTTTCTTCTTCTTCTTCTTTTGTACTAAATCTTCAAATTCTGGTGTGCACGTTATACTGACAGCACATTTCAATTCAGACTGGCTGCATTTCACATGCTCAGTAGCCAGACATGGCCAGGGGCTACTGTACAAAACAGTGCAAGTCTCGACCATCTCCACACAATTATTAGGCTGTTTTATTGATACTTACTATATAGAATCGGTTTTCTGAAGCTTTCTTATTATTTGGGGTTTAATTTGCAGCAAGTTGGATTTAACATGAAAGATAGGGTTTTGGTTGGTGAAGCAGTAGAGTTTTATTGAGTACTGTAACGCCAGACACTGTGTTTGGCTCTGAGAGCACAGAAGTGAGCGAAACCAGAGCCCTGGAACCCTCTGAGTGAAGCCATTTAAGAAAAGGATAACTATCCAACCATCTGAAATTCTGGGGGTACAGTTCTAATTTGAAGCTCATGGGGATTCAGGGAGAGATACTGAATAATGGAGATGATCTAAAATTAAACATCAACACGTACTGGAACTCCTATTGTGAGCTCTGCAATTCCCATGGGTTGTGGGTGATATGAAAAATATATAAGATAGAATTTTAAGCGTCTAGAAGACTTACATATAAGAGAGCTGCCTTAGTTTTGGTTTCCCCAATGCTCCCCACTAAGCTAAGGATTTGTGTTTAAGTCATTTATTTGGGAGGTGATCTTAGGAACCACGAAACAGGAGGGGGGAAGTGAGGGAGAAGAAAGGCAAGCCAATACACGATGCATTAATGGATGAGTTACTGCTGTGGATGACTGGGGCTCCATCCCACTAGGGATCCTCTGAGAGCTTGTGTGGAACGTGCCTCAGAAACCACTCACTGAGGCACAAGGGAGCTGGGGTATTGATCCTCCAACCCCAGCACTCATTGATGAGGGGTCCCTCCCAGGGTGTTAGTTCCTGGCACTTCTGACCTGCCGTATACTTGAGCTGAGCTCACCCGTGCTGCCAAAGAACTCCCTCAGGAAGAGAAGAAAGGGACAGGAAGCTATGGGTGTGTGTGGGAACTAGCACAGGCAATTCTGGAGTGCCAAGAAGATATGACTTGGGGGAGTTTGGGATTGACATATACACACTAATATGTATAAAATAGATAACTAATAAGAACCTGCTATATAAAAAAATAAAATTCAATAATAATAAAAAAAAAGAAGATATGATTTGGGCTCTGACACAGTCTGCAACAATGATTAGCATTCTGAAGTGCTTACCATGGTACCAGACCCTGTTCTAAGCACTTTACATGTTGTAATCCACTAAATCCTTAAAACTCTATGAGATAGGTACCTATTACCATCTCCATTTATAAAAGGAGAAAATTGAAGAATAGAGAGGTTATGTAGTTTGCTCAAGGTCACACAATTAGGAAGAGACACAACCAGTCTCTGAGTTTGGTGTCTTAATCACTGTGCACTCATTTACCAAATACTAGGATTCTATTAAAACTGGAATCTTCCTTTCAGGGAAAGCCTTCCCAGTTGTGCTTTAAAAATACTTGATATTATACTTGAACAGAAAACTTGCCTTTTGAGGTTTCAGTTTTACATTCTGGACTATCTACACAGCTCTTAATAGGAAAGTCTCTTCAGAGTAAGTGGAAGAGAGAAGCTCTTCAAATCCAGAACTAGACTAGATCAGCTGATCAATGACAGAGGTTTGCCAAGGTGTGTGCTAAAGAAAGGAAAGCAATATTTTTATAAAAGTCAAGTACCGAGACTGCATGTCTCCAAAGTGTTCACAAATCCGCGGTATGCAAAGATGGCTCTTTGTGGAATCCTTGCTCAGATAACTGACATATTAAGGGGCTGAACCCTCAAGGAACAAATTCATTTTTCTCCCACCCACTGACTGCTAACTTTCTCTGTCGGTTGGGTCTCTCTTCCTCACACCTTGGTGGGAACTCAAGTTGACTCCTTGTCTTTTCCAGTCAGTCACGTTTCAAGGATGCCTCCTTCTCAGGTAAGCAGTCCAGTTTGTCGAACCCAAAACTTCAATCTCATGCATTTCGAAGCTCCTCTCCTGCCCTACTGCAGGCCTGCCCTGGGCTCAAATACTTGAATTAAGGAAGGGAGGAGGGTACTGACTGGTTCCTTATTCACCCTGTAACACCCTCTCCCCAGCTTCTGCTTCTCCTAGCTCCTCCAGAGCCAGGGTAAGGGGAGGGCGGAGAAGGACAGGGGCAGAGCCTTACTGACCAGCGCTGTAGCACCACAGTTGTGTGCCCTCTACATGGCAAGTCTTGGCTTTTTCTTTCATCCTTCCTTTTTGCTTGTTCTTTGGAGACCTCCTTGCTGGGCACATCTCCCTGAGGAGATTAATGTCTCTTGGCTGACCACTCATGACCCCCTCAGCTCCTACACGACAGTTGACCCTTCAGGCTCTTTCTGCTGGGTTGTCTAGTCCCTGTGGACAGACCCTTTGGGTGGGGTGCTTTCAAGGCAAACAGAGCCTGGCTTCCACCTAAGGTGGCCCCCCCAACCCACAGATGACAGGATGATGCCTACCCTTGCCCACCCTAGAAGGCAGTGTTATCTACTGTCCCACAAGCCCTCTCTCTTCTCCCAACCACTGGGGACAGTTCCATCAATCTTTCCCCTTTGGAATTCTGTAGGCCCTGTGACCTGTCAACTCTGGAGAATACTTGTCAAACTTTTCTCAAAATTCTTTTTAGGGACTTCCTTGGTGGTGCAGTGCTCCCAATACAGGGGGCCTGGGTTCGATCCCTGGTCAGGGAACTAAATCCCACTAAATGCCTGCTGCAACTAAGAGTTCACATGCCACAAGTAAGGAGCCTGCATGCCACACCTAAGGAGCTGGGGAGCCACACCTAAGGAGCTCGGGAGCCGCAACTAGGGAGCCCGCCTGCTGCAACTAAGATCTGGTGCAACCAAATAAATAAATAGGTATTTTTAAAAATTTCTTTTTAAATCCATGGCAGCCTTTGGTTTCTATAGTAATGCAAGCAGCTAGCTCAGGGGTAAATGGGCAAGATTTATTCTCTCCTCTTGGCCCAAACCCCAGTATCCTCTATCCGTCCTCACTCCCTTCACACATTTGATTTGAGTAGGGGAAGGGGAGGAAATATTCTGGGCTCAGAGAAATCCTCTCTTACTAACCTTCTTTCAGCATTGTTGTTGCCTTTTATATGGGCAGGGGAAGGTAGTGATGCACTGTGGGTTGCAAAGTTGGTTCCAATCTCACAGCAAGTCCTGCTGATGGTCTAGCACCCACTGCCCTCAGCTTTGGAGCTTGAGCAATAGGGCCCATCTTATTTCATATGCTGCTACAGAAGTAAGAGAGCTGACCACCTCTGTAAGCAGCTTAAAGGCACTTTAGTCACACTGGGAGTAAGCAAATTACCTCAAGATGTCTTCCAACATCCGGTTTTAATATTCATAATCTTAAGCTTTGCTTGCTGTTTTTTCTAACCACAGGATGACTCCTAACATTGCTTGAAAAGTGGGGGGAAAACTTTTCTTTCTTTTAGGCATATGGAAAAATAAAGCAGGTATAATAGAGAAAAAGCAATTCAAGGATCCTTAGTTCTACCAATATACCAATCGTGACAATAAAGAGGACTTAGCAAAAGTGTGATCGGAATATGAGCTTTTGAAAGCAGTCCCCACCCCCTCCACTAGTGCCGAGTAACAGAAGAACTTGAATTAACATGAATTCCTAGAATAAATAAATTCTGTTTCCACGCCTGGGGAGGGAGAGGAAGAGAAGTATCATGGGAATATATTATGAAACGCCTAGTGAAACTTCAAATTCAAAGAAATACAAAGAAATATAAATCTCTCTGTCACGCACATTACAGAGAGACTGAAAGATAGAGAGATAGATAATCTCTCCTACTTGAACAGGTTGATCTACAAGCTGTTCTTTCCATGTCATCTTTTTGCCTTCTTACAGAGACTCTGTGTGAATCATCACAGCCATAAAACTATATGACTGAACACTGATAATTACATGACTTTTAACTGGAAGAGAACAATGGCTTTAGTTCCCTTTTGGAGCCATAGATCTTCTGTCAATGTGCAGCCAACAATCGTGCTTCGCTGGTCAGAGGGTCTGATTGTCTATCTTTGTGGAAGATTCAGGCTCAGTAACCAAGACTCCAAGGGGCAGCAGCTGCAGATTTCCCAGAATCCCTGTCCAAACCAAGGGGAGCAGCCCATTCCCAGAGCTGGCAGTGCCCCAGTCCCCCGTACCCTGCCGGCTGTCCGTCTCCTGGGGCCAGATCCCTTGGCCTGAGCCTGGATGGTGGCAGGAGGCCAAGGCAGATAGGGACAAACTTTCCCCGCTTCCTCTCTCACATGACATCAGTTGGCACAAGAAGTACCAAAGTACAGGAGATTGGCTTAGTAACTGTGATTTAGTCTCTTCTCTCAAAATAAAAATAATGTGCCTTCAAATTACAACATGTTCCCTGAACAATAATGAACAGAATATTTATGGAACAGCAGCTCTAGCTGTGGCTTCCAGCTCAGTATCTTCCTTCCAAGCATCTCACGTGGGTTAGCTTGTTGGGACCTGACACCCCTAGGGGGTAGATGGCACTAACATTATGATCCCTCTTTTGAGCCATGCACTGCTCCACTGGATGTGACTTTCCTCCAGTCACACAGCTGATTATTTTCAGGGTCACGACTGAAAGCCAGTTTCCTCACCCTCAGAATTCTACTGCCTCAATTGAGGAGAGGAATGCTACATGGAATTTTTGAAAGGATTTTTTTTTTCTGATTCCAGAAGTAATCTGTATTCACCAAAAAAAAATTGGAAAAACACTAGGAAGCACCAGGAAGCAAAGAAAAATCACCCATATTCCCAGTCCGACATGATGACTGCTATTAACATTTGGTTGTGCAAGCTCATATGTCCGTTTTCTTTTAAAAATGGTTTCATACTGTGCACACTGTATTTTTAGGAAGTTTCTTTCATTTTCTTCCCAGTCATAAAGGTAATACAAGCTGATTATAAAAAACCCAGAAATCACAGACAATTATAAAGACCATCAAACCCACGCCATAATCCCACCCACCAAGAGGTAACCATTAAAAAGCAATTTCATTGAATGTGACATTTAGAAAGCCCATAAACTTGCAACGTGCCTCTAAGGCGAGAGTAAGGTGTTTTAGGGAAAATGAAGAAACGAATACTTTGCCATTATCCTTATTTACAATCGAGGCTGATTTGTCTAGAATGAATGTCTCTTCATTTCAGCCTCCCTATTTATATATAGAGAGGGAAGAGTTTCCGATTAACTTCATAAGAATATTTTCAGGATCAATCTTAAAACATTGGTTGAGAATTCTGACTGTTCTGAAAGAAACCTACACTCTCCAGGCCATGAGCCACGCTCATTCAGTTAGAGTTTCTCCCTGCCAGGCCAGGCCACACAGAATTGGGGTCACATGACAATAGTAGAAGGTGGCTTGGCTGGAGATCACACTCCAGCGTTATCTGGGCCCGGGAATAGAAGAAGCTGACAAAGCAGAGGAGGATGTGTAAGATCGCTGCTCCTCTGTACAGTCAAAACCATCCGAGGCACATCCAAGTGCAGGTGCTAAAGGCTTTGGGAGGGAGAGAGCTCTCTTTTTCAGGGCATTTATATTGACTTTTCTTTGAAACCTTTTTATTTTGTTGCTATAGCTCAAAATTGCCTTGAAAATAGTAGTCGGCATGGGGAATGGTCCACCACCTGACTTAATAACTCTCTTAGGGATACGGCTGTACCTACAAAAATTGAGTATTCTCCATGGCTTAATCAGCCCGATGGCAGCACTGAGATTGGAAGAGGAAAGTGCTCTAATGCTACAGAACAGAAGGTCTCAACGGTAACTTAAAAGACAGCTGGAACTTTGATTATGGCTGTACAAAGGCCCCTAGAAGTAAGCACTCAGGTGTGTGCTACCTTGCTAAAATACAACAGAACCAATCAAACGGATGAAGACCTCAATCGCACTCCTGATGTGTACCACTGTTGTCTCAGGTTATCCTCATTCCATGTGCTCCCCAAGGCCTGCCCCTTCTCCTGAATGTCCTACGTGTATATGGCAAGTGGCACCGCTACCTACCTGGCTGCCCCCAATCCAAACTCCTTAGCATCGTTCTTGACTTCTCCCTTTGTCTCATTCCCCTAATCTAATCAGCAAGTCTTGTTGATTCTGCTTTCTAAATATGTCTCAATCCTCTACTGTTTTTCCATTCCCACTTTGTCCAAGCTGCGGTCATCTGTTAACTGGTCCACTGCTATTGACCCCTCATTGGGGTCCCATTTCCATTCTTGCTGTCCCCTAGGCAGAGTAATCCTTTGGAAACACAAATCTGACAGTGTTACTCTCCCGCTGAGAACTCTCCCATAGTTCTTTTAATCAAAGCGTAATTTCCATGCAGTAAAAATCACTCTTTTGAGTATATGATTATGCAGATTTTCACAAACACACAGTGGTGTAACCGTCACAGCATTCAAAATATGGAACAGTTCTTTTCGGTAATTAAGAATAAAGCTGTTATAAAAACTCACGTAGCGTCTTCTGTGTGAAAGTAAGTTTTCATTTCACTTGGGTAAATACCTAGGAGTGGTATCTCTGGATTGTATGGTAAATGTATTTTTAACTTCCTAAGTAACTGCAAAACTGTTTTCCAAAGTGGCTGTACCATTTTGCATCCCTATGTTGGTAGGATAAAGTCCAGACTCCACATTAGGTCTTCAGAGCCCTCCACACCTGCCTCCTACCTGTCTCTCGATTCTCAGCTCTCTCCATTCCCCAACCCTTTCCACGCTTTATCACCCAATCACACTCAACTTCTTTCACTGTTGTGACAAACTCTTACTAATCTCTGGGGCTTCCCACATGCTGAGTCTCCTGCCGAAGATACTAGTGCATCTACCTCCCTTCTTTACCTGAACAACATTTTTCTTTTTGTAGTTCACATCATTTTATTTATTTTTTTAAAATTGGGGTATAGTTGCTTTACAATGTTGTGTTAGTTTCTGTTGTACAACGAAGTGCATCAGCTATATGTATACATATATCCCCTCCCTCTTGGACCTCCCTCCACCCCTCTCCCCCCATCTAGGTCACAGAGCACTGAGCTGAGCTCCCTGCACTATACAGCAGGGTCCCACTAGCTATCTATTTTACACGTGGTAGTGTATACATGTCAATTCCAATCTCCCAATTCATCCCATCCCCCCTTCCCCCTTTGGTGTCCAAACGTTTGTTCTCTACATCTGCATCTGAACAAATTTTTAATCTGACAGACTCACTGGCTTAAACACCACCTCTGACAGGAAGCTTTCCTTGAACCTTAGTTAGGATCCCCCATGTATTTCCCTCATTCACTCACTCAACAAAGGTTTGATGAATAACAACCAGGGTCTACGCTCTGTTCCAGGCACAGGGGAGATAGCAGTGGATGAAAGAGATAAAAGTCCAGACTCCCATGAAGCTGACAGACAATGAACAGTAACAACAACAAGACAAACATATACTAGAACATCAGGTGGTAGCCAGTGCTATAAAAAACTAGAGCAGAACTTGTGGGGTTGCTATTTTAGATAGGACAATTGGAGGACATCACTGAGTCGAGGACATCTCTCTGAGAACAGGTATGAGTGAAATAAGGGAGCAGCTCAGCAAATACCTGGGGAAAGATAATTCCAGGCAGAGTGAACAGCAAGGACCAAGATGTTAAGACAGAAAAGAGGTTGGCATGAAAAGACTGGTGTGTTCAGGAAGCAGCTTGAAGACCGGCGATGGGAGCCTAGGAAGCTGGGGAAGAGGCGAGGAAGATGAGGTTGGATCTTGGGGTGTTTCCATAGCGCCCTCCACCCCCAGCACAGCGTTTGTCACACTGCATTGTTACTGCTTCCGAAGTTGTCTGTCCTTCCCTTTCAACTGTGTGCTCTTTGAGGCCAGGGACTGTGTTTGTTCTGCCTATTACCGGTTCTAAGTACTTACACCGTGTCTGCTGCCTGGCAGGTTCTTTTTTTTTTTTAATTTTATTGAAGTATAGTTTATTTACAATGTTGTGTTAATTTCTTCTATACAGAAAAGTGACTCAGTTATATATATATATATATATATATATACACATATATATATCTTTTTCCATTATGGTTTATCACAGTATATTGAATATTGTTCCCTGTACTATATACAGCAGGACTTTGTTGTTTATCCATCCTATATATAATAGTTTGCATCTGCTAATCCCAAACACCCAGTCTTTCCCTCCCCTACTCCCTCTCCCCCTTGGCAACCACAAGTCTGTTCTCTATATCTGTGAGTCTGTTTTCGTTTCACAGATATGTTGATTTGTATCGTATTTTAGATTCCACATATAGGTGGTAGGTTCTTAATAAATACTCAGATGAATGAATGAGTGGATGGACTACCTCAACAGCACAAAGTCTCTTGATTGAATGACAAATCCCTGAGAAGATGGCATGAGTCCATATTACCAGCGGAAACAGGAGGCTCAGATCGCTGAAATGACTTTCTCAGAGGGAGAGGTAAGTATGTGGCTGGAATTCAGCTTCCTCGTGATTGCAGCTCCCTCTCACAATACCTGCACAGTCTTTCCTGAACCAGGAAGTAACAGACTCTCAAATCCAAACGTCCTTCTGGGGGCTTCCCTGGTGGCACAGTGGTTAAGAATCCGCCTGCAAATTCAGGGGACACCGGTTCGAGCCCTAGTCCGGGAAGATCCCACATGCCATGGAGCAACTAAGCCCATGCGCCACAGCTACTGAGCCTGCACTCTAGAGCCCATGAACCACAACTACTGAGCCCATGCACCACAACTACTGAAACCCGCACACCTAGAACTCGTGCTCTGCAAAAACAGAAGCCATCGCAAAGAGAAGCCCGCGCACCGCCACAGAGTGGCCCCCACTTGCCGCAACTAGAGAAAGCCCGCACGCGGCAACAAAGACACAATGCAGCCAAAAATATAAATAAATAAATAAATTTAAAAAACAAACCTCCTTCTGCCCATCCTCATTCACTATGTCTGCTGACCTTAAATTTGAAAGAATATCTCTGGACCATCCTTTAGGGCATCAGTTGTTGTTGTTGTTGTTTTAAAGCAGCCCAGGAGCCCACAAATGTTTTTTTATTTATTTGACCCACAGAATGATTTCAAAAAACTGGAAAACATCATCATGAAAAAGCAAAATTTCTGGCTTATTTTGAAAAATCTGAAGATGTGGCAGTGCTAGCTCTGTAATTTCCATGGAAACACCCAGCAGACTGAGGAGTGACTGTCCCTTTATGCAGGATGTGTTCTCTCCAATTTGCCACAGCTCTCAATGCTCTTTGGTGCCAAGTACCTGGTCCATGTCACTAGGTGAGGTTACCTGTTTGGAGGGTGATAAAGGGTGGTTTAATGCCCCATAGCACATGCAGTCAAGGCCCATGGTTGAGGGGGTTTGAGTACCAGGGCCAGCCCCCTGTGTATTTCATTTCTCTTTCCAGCACATGTAGGTGGTTGAATTCAGAATGAAATGACTAGGTAGGGTAGCCCAAAAATCAGGAAGTGAGGGAACAAAGGTGATGCCCCAAAGATCTGTATGCAACAGAAGAGATTATGAGAAGGGCATAGGGAAGGCAGCGGTGAAGGCTGCAGCGGAGATTGCATCCCTCCACCCAGCTCAGGGCGCCGGCCTCGGGGCTTACCTGTATGTAAGTCCACGTGGTTTGCAATGCCAGCTGACAGAGCCCCTGCTTCCCCCTTGATTATATAGCTCAGTACTCCAGTCGTTGCACACTGTCTACATTACTGTTCTATCGAAGACATCAAAGCATATCAGGCAGTACCAACTCAAGTCATAGTCTGGCTTAGGAGAACTCCGGAAGAGAGCTGGAAGGAATTTTTCATGCCAAGTTATGTAATCCAGGGTCTACCACAAATCCTGGCACACTGTCGCTGAATAAATACTTGCTGAAGATGAATGAACCTCGTGCGAGTTACTTTTCCTCCCACTTCATCTATAAAGTGAGCGGTTCTCATTTAGCTATTCTTTAAGACCTCGTAGAGCTCAGACATCCTGTAGTTCTATGGATTTCTAAGTAGTTACAAGCAAAGTAGAGGTCGGCAATAAATACCGGGGTCTCATCCATTTCCTGAGCAGAATAAAGCATTTTAATGATGGCAGAAAAGAATCAAGAAGGCTCTGATTTTCCACTGCTGAGCTGAGATCATGCCATTAGTCACAGCTGTCTTTCTCAGCATTGGGGTTAAACCAGGTCCATCCAGAGTTTAGATCTTGCATGTGTGTGGAGTTTATTGGCCAAAAATGAATGCATCAGAAATTTGCCTCTGGGACTCAAGACACGTGGCTGTAATGGGTGTGATGTACAGGTGAGGCCAGCCTGCACAGGCCAGCCAGGTGGCGGGGGCCGCCCGGCTGCTATAACTTAAAGAGCCATCCTGGGCCCCTTGCCCGATGATTTTCTTCTGTTAGCCTGCTTCAGTGCCTAAGATCCCCACTATTAATCACACCTTTGAGTTAAGGCCTTGAAAGATGGCCTCCAGATACTCCAATATGCAAAGAGGGATTTTAAATCAAAACATTTGCATTTATTACCATATTGGAAGAGGAATTTTCTCCAGCAATAATGATGATATTTGCAATCTATTATTGAGCACGAATCCTGTACCAAGCACTTTACACACTGCTGAATGTTTTTTCATTTCACCCACACAATCCCCTCTGCAACGAGTACTGTATTTAGCCCTATGTATAGGCTTGGCAAGAGCCAGAGGTCATAGGACCCTAAGTGGAGTCAAACGCAGATTCTAGATCTTCTCTTTCTCTCTCTCTCAGGATATAACTTGCACACAGTGCAGTGCACAATCTTAAATGCACAGCTGGGTATATGTTTACATATGCATACCCTCATATAACCATCACTCAGACCAAGATAGAGAACATTTCCAGCACCCCAGGATGTTCCTTCGTGTCCCCTCCCAGTTGGTCCCTCAGCACCCCTCCTCTGCAAAGGATTCACAACCCTAACATCTACCTGTTTGGCTATGTGAAGGGAGGTGGTAGCCCAGGCAAACTCGGTGGGGGGGTGGCGGGAAATAGTCCAAGAAATATGATATTAGGAGGGAGCAGGGTAGTGAGGCAACAGGAGGGAGCTGTCTCTGGGGAGAGGCGAGGGCTTGTCCTCAGGTGACAGTGTTCCCTGCAGCACACCCAGCTACTGCCCAGTTGGCTGGGACCACCAGCAGCATCTCCAAAGCCTGAGGACATAAGTGTGCAGAGACCATCGTGGGAGCGCAGGTCCTGCGTATCAAGCAGTGCTGGTCTCTCCCACTGCCAGAAATCCCAGTCTCTAACAAGAAACAGAATGCTGACAAATGAAAAGGAGATGTGTTTGCTGGCACAGAGTCCACGGAGTGGGAGGGCAGGCCAACGCAGTGCTCCCACAGGAAGTTTCGAACCCACTTTCTAATTCTTAGTTTAGCTATCATCAACTCTTCCCAGATCCAATGTGGCTGTTTTCACTTTGCCGTGTTTAAATCGAGCTTCTCCTATTGTCCTTCCGTCTGCCCTACAGTTCAGGATGCTAGTTTCGAATTGTACAACCTCCCCGGGCTTCTGCACGGTGTTGACGGCATTCTCTTTAAGACAGCTCTCCTGCCAGCTGTCAAGTGTTGACCGTCAGCTTGTATTTGATTACTCTCAGCAGTTCTTCTTTAACTATGCATCACCCTATCTCCAGATCTGAAGTCCTAAGTAGTTGGCAGGCACTAGGAGACACACTTCAGGGAAACCCTGTGACTTAACCTGGAGGGCAACTGCAGATAAAGATTAAGAGCTATGTAGGTAGGTTTTTGCTGATAAGAGGAGTGAGATTTCGCAAAGGGAGGGAAGGCTGAAGAAAGAGGGAAGACAAGATGGAGGAAAGGAGAATGAAGAGTGGAAGGAGAGAGGGAGAAGGGGAAGGGAGAAGAAGAAACAAATAGAAAAAGAGGAGCATGAGAGGGAGAAGGCTGGAGGAGAGGGACAGGAGGAACTGAGGGAGGGAAACACTGAGAACAAGTGGAGGAGGGAGTGGGCAGATGGAGTTCAGACTTTCAGAGGACAAGAGAGGAGCCTGTGCCAAGGAAAATGGACTTCGGAAGGCTTGATTATTTTCATTAATTGTTTACGGTAACAGAGCAGCTAAACACTGCCAGGCATCTACATCAATGGATGCCTATAGAAAACTAGACGTCAAACGTTGCAAATATTAAATATTCTGCCCTGTGATGTCCCCGAATGCACTCACACTTAGCAGATAATGGGCTAATTATGTAGATAGATCAGGAAATACGTTTGGCCCTTGTCAGTCACGTCCCATTTCACACAGCTGAGAAATTATAAAAGATGGGAGAAATAGGTGCAAACAGAAACAGTGGGGCTGCCCACTCTCCTCTTTACAAATTCAATTGGAGAGATTTCTTTAGCTATAACCAACCATGTACAACTGGACATGTGGCATTTTCAGAACATTCCATCTAAGGAGTCAGGGAAGCATGTAATGCATCTTGAAAATATTTCTATCTAAACCATTTTAAAATTTTGTGCCATGTTTATAGGGGGTAAACCCTCAGGTAAAAATGAGCTCCCCAGATGGTGCATCCCTGCCCATTCTCCTCCAGGAGTTCTAGAGGACCCATGTTTTCTTGCATGTGTTTGTCATCAAAGTTAGAGAAGGCCTCAGAGACCTGCTGAACGATGGGTCTGCTTGGTTAAGTTTTGGGGGCAAAACAAAACAATTCACTTTTCAGCATTTATTTATTGTTCAGTAACATTCCTTGCTAGTCAGAAGATTCCTACAGTTCGAAAAGTTAAAACTCTACCAATAAAGAAACTCATTTTTAAGCACATAAAAATAATGCTTCAGATGTATAATGATACTCTATTTGCATTTTTCCTATATTTATAAACACAGTGCTGATAGCCATAATATAGAAATTAAAATTCTGAATCTAGTAATCTAAGTTCAAATCTTAGAAAGCCTGTTTAAAGAAGGCATCTTAGTGAACTAGAAAAACTAGAAATTAGATGAGTTTAGTTTTAGTACTTCCTCATCCACTAAATGAACATTGCTCTTTGGATAAGTCATATATTTATTTATTCATTATTAATTTATTCATTAATTCCAAAAATATTTTGTTGAACTTAGTGTGTGCCAGAGTCTACTAATCTCTGAAGATATGGAGAGGAAAGGCTCATTCCTGCCACCGTGTACTTCCTCACAGAACGTAAGTTCAAGAAGTACTTATGTAATATCTCTCTCCTCACATTAGATTATTAACTTTACAAAAGAAATGACTGTGCTGTGGTTTACCTTTCTCTCTCCATCACTAGCCCAACACTGAGCACGTGGCATTTACTCAGCAAATATTCATCCAATGAATACATTTATCATAAGTTAACATTTAAATAGCACTTACAGGGACTTCCCTGGTGGCACAGTGGTTAAGAATCCACCTGCCAATGCAAGGGACACGGGTTCGATCCCTGGTCCGGGAAGATCCCACATACCCAAGAGCAGCTAAGCCCGTGTACCACAACTGCTGAAGCCCACGCACCTAGAGCCCATGCTCCCCAACAAGAAAAGTCACTGCGATGAGAAGCATATGCACCGCAACGAAGAGTCCCCAGCTCGCCACAACTAGAGAAAATCTGCCCGCAGCAATGAAGACCCAACGCAGCCAAAAAACAAACAAACAAACAAAAGAAACAACAACAACAACAAAAAACCCAGCACTTACATCCATTATCTCATTTAATCTCGACAACAACCCTGTGAGGTGGGTCCTAGTCTCCCTATTTTACAGTTGGGGAAACTGAGAAAAAGGGAAGTAAATCTGGGCTCTCTGGTGCCAGAATCCGTGTGCATATCCACTCTACTGCCTATGACTGTATCAATGAATTAATGAATGAGTGAATGAATTGATTTAAGTAGTTTACAGGCTCTGGGCTTTAGGATCATTAATTGCAATATGAGTATACTGGACAGTTTTCCTAAACTTTTCCACCAAAGTCTAGTACAAGTTCTTTTAACAAATCGCTTTACCAGATTATCATCAGGTGCTCTCCATTTGTTATAGAAAATGTACTATCTGATGCCCAGGAATGGCTGAGACTAGTGGCCGGTATACTCTCTGCTATGCTCTTGCATTTCTGTTCCCTCCACTTGAGTTGTATCATTCCCAAACCTGTTCGTGCCTTTTGTACTTACTCTAATTACATAATTTAATTAAATATTATTTAAGTGCATAGAAAATGATTGCAAAAAGAAGTAAAGCTGTGGTTTCTATGAAAACTATACTGGTGGTAGATATGCAAGTGTGGATTCCTGTCTGTTTGAAATCTTTTAAAATAAATAGTGAATGCTGAAAAAGTAAGTTAAAAGATTTGGAAATACTTTTTAAATGCAAGAACTTGCATTTGAAAGTTGCTTCCAAATAATGTGTGGAGGCTTCCGGGAAGATGGCGGAAGAGTAAGACGCGGAGATCACCTTCCTCCCCACAGATACACCACAAATACATCTACACGTGGAACAACTCCTACAGAACACCTCCTGAACACTGGCAGAAGACCTCAGGCCTCCCCAAAGGCAAGAAACCCCCCCCCCCGCCACGTACCTGGGTAGGGCAAAAGAAAACAGAATAAACAGAGACAAAAGGATAGGGACGGGACCTGCACCAGTGGGAGGGAGCTGTGAAGGAGGAAAAGTTTCCACACACTAGAAGCCCCTTCGCGGGCGGAGACTGTGGGTGGCGGAGGGGGAAAGCTTCGGAGCCGCGGAGGAGAGCGCAACCACAGGGGTATGGAGGGCAAAGCGGAGAGATTCCCGCACAGAGGATCAGGGCCGACCGGCACTCACCAGACCGAGAGGCTTGTCTGCTCACCCGCCGGGGCGGGCGGGGCTGGGAATTGAGGCTCGGGCTTCGGTCAGAACGCAGGGAGAGGACTGGGGTTGGCGGCGTGAACACAGCCTGCAGGGGGTTAGTGCACCACGGCTAGACGGGAGGGAGTCCGGGGAAAAGTCTGGAGCTGCCGAAGAGGCAAGAGACTTTTTCTTCCCTCTTTGTTTCCTGGTGCGCGAGGAGAGGGGATTAAGAGCGCTGCTTAAAGGAGCTCCAGAGACGGGCGTCAGCCGTGGCTAACAGCGCGGAAACCAGAGACGGGCATGAGACGCTAAGGCTGCTGCTGCCGCCACCAAGAAGCCTGTGTGCGAGCACAGGTCACTCTCCACACCCCCCTTCCGGGGAGCCTGTCCAGCCCGCCACGGCCAGGGTCCCGGGATCCAGGAACAACTTCCCAGGGAGAATGCACGGCGCGCCTCAGGATGCTGCGACGTCACGCCGGCCTCTGCCGCCGCAGGCCCGCCCAACACTCCGTGCCCCTCCCTCCCCCACGGCCTGAGTGAGCCAGATACCCGGAATCAGCGGCTCCTTTAACCCCATCCTGTCTGAGTGAAGAACAGACGCCCTCCAGCGACCTACACGCAGAGGTGGGGCCAAATCCAAAGCTGAGCCCCTGGGAGCTGTGAGAACAAAGGGAAAGGGAAATCTCTCCCAGCAGCCTCAGAAGCAGCGGATTAAATCTCCACGAATCATCCCAAATTGAGGAGGTGGACTTTAAGAGCAAGATTTATGCTGTATAGCTTTGCTTCCACCATTTGTCCTAGGGTTCTATCCGTCCGTTTTTTTTTTTCTTAGTAATTACTTTTTTATTTAAATAACTTTATTATGTTTTATCTTATTTTATTTTACTTTATCTTCTTTCTTTCTTTTTTTCCTTCCTTCCCAACCTCCTTCCTTCCTTCCTCCCTCCCTCCCTCCTTTCTTTCTTTCTTTCTTTCTACTTCTACTAATTCTTTCTTTCTACTTTTTCTCCCTTTTATTCTGAGCCGTGAGGATGAAAGACTCTTGGTGTTGCAGCCAGGAGTCAGTGCTGTGCCTCTGAGGTGGGAGAGCCAACTTCAGGACACTGGTCCACAAGAGACCTCCCAGCTCCACATAATATCAAACGGCGAAAATCTCCCAGAGATCTCCACCTCAACACCAGCACCCAGCTTCATTCAAAGACCAGCAAGCTACAGTGCTGGACATGCTATGCCAAACAACTAGCAAGACAGGAACACAACCCCACCCATTAGCAGAGAGGCTGCCTAAAATCATAATAAGTCCACAGACAACACAAAACACACCAGCAGACGTGGACCTGCCCACAAGAAAGACAAGATCCAGCCTCATCCACCAGAACACAGGCACTAGTCCCCCCAACCAGGAAGCCTACACAACCCACTGAACCAACCTTAGCCACTGGGGACAGACACCAAAAACAATGGGAACTACGAACCTGCAGCCTGCAAAAAGGAGACCCCAAACACAGTAAGATAAGCAAAATGAGAAGACAGAAAAACACACAGCAGATGAAGGAGCAAGATAAAAACCCACCAGACCTAACAAATGAAGAGGAAATAGGCAGTCTACCTGAAAAAGAATTCAGAATAATGATAGTAAAGATGATCCAAAATCTTGGAAATAGAATAGACAAAATGCAAGAAACATTTAACAAGGACCTAGAAGAACTAAAGATGAAACAAACAACGATGAACAACACAATAAATGAAATTAAAAATACTCTAGATGGGATCAATAGCAGAATAACTGAGGCAGAAGAATGCATAAGTGACCTGGAAGATAAAATAGTGGAAATAACTACTGCAGAGCAGAATAAAGAAAAAAGAATGGAAAGAACTGAGGACAGTCTCAGAGACCTCTGGGACAATATTAAACACACCAACATTCGAATTACAGGGGTTCCAGAAGAAGAAGAGAAAAAGACAGGGACTGAGAAGATATTTGAAGAGATTATAGGTGAAAACTTCCCTAATATGGGAAAGGAAATAGTTAATCAAGTCCAGGAAGCACAGAGAGTCCCATACAGGATAAATCCAAGGAGAAATACGCCAAGACACATATTAATCAAACTGTCAAAAATTAAATACAAAGAAAACATATTAAAAGCAACAAGGAAAAAACAACAAATTACACACAAGGGAATCCACATAAGGTTAACAGCTGATCTTTCAGCAGAAACTCTACAAGCCAGAAGGGACTGGCAGGACATATTTAAAGTGATGAAGGAGAAAAACCTGCAACCAAGGTTACTCTACCCAGCAAGGATCTCATTCAGATTTGATGGAGAAATTAAAACCTTTACAGACAAGCAAAAGCTGAGAGAGATCAGCACCACCAAACCAGCTTTACAACAACTGCTAAAGGAACTTCTCTAGGCAAGAAACACAAGAGAAGGAAGAGACCTACAATAACGAACCCAAAACAATTAAGAAAATGGGAATAGGAACATACATATCAATAATTACCTTAAATGTAAATGGACTAAATGCTCTCACCAAAAGACACAGATTGGCTGAACGGATACAAAAACAAGACCCATATATTTGCTGTCTACAAGAGACCCACTTCAGACCTAGAGATACATACAGACTGAAAGTAAGGGGATGGAAAAAGATATTTCATGCAAATGGAAACCAAAAGAAAGCTGGAGTAGCAATTCTCATATCAGACAAATTAGACTTTAAAATAAAGACTATTATAAGAGACAAAGAAGGACACTACCTAATGATCAAGGGATCAATCCAAGAAGAAGATATAACAATTGTAAATATTTATGCACCCAACATAGGAGCACCTCAATACATAAGGCAAATACTAACATCCATAAAACGGGAAATCGACAGTAACACATTCATAGTAGGGGACTTTAACACCCCACTTTCACCCATGGACAGATCATCCAAAATGAAAATAAGTAAGGCAACACAAGCTTTAAATGATACATTAAACAAGATGGACTTAATTGATATTTATAGGACATTCCATCCAAAAACAACACAATACACATTTTTCTCAAGGGCTCACGGAACATTCTCCAGGATAGATCATATCTTCAGTCACAAGTCAAGCCTTGGTAAATTTAAGAAAATTGAAATTGTTTCAAGTATCTTTTCCGACCACAACGCTATGAGACTAGATATCAATTACAGGAAAAGATCTGTAAAAAATACAAACACATGGAGGCTAAACAATACACTACTTAATAATGAAGCGATCACTGAAGAAATCAAAGAGGAAATAAAAAATACCTAGAAACAAATGACAATGGAGACACGATGACCCAAAATCTATGGGATGCAGCAAAAGCAGTTCTAAGAGGGAAGTTTATAGCAATACAATCCTACTTTAAGAAACAGGAAACATCTCAAATAAACAACATAACCTTGCATCTAAAGCAATTAGAGAAAGAAGAACAAAAAAACCCCAAAGTTAGCAGAAGGAAAGAAATCATAAAAATCAGATCAGAAATAAATGAAAAAGAAATGAAGGAAACGATAGCAAAGATCAATAAAACTAAAAGCTGGTTCTTTGAGAAGATAAACAAAATTGATAAACTATTAGCCAGAGTCATCAAGAAAAAAAGGGAGAAGACTCAAATCAATAGAATTAGAAATGAAAAAGGAGAAGTAACAACTGACACTGCAGAAATACAAAAGATCATGAGAGATTACTACAAGCAACTCTATGCCAATAAAATGGACAACCTGGAAGAAATGAACAAATTCTTAGAAATGCACAACCTGCCAAGACTGAATCAGGAAGAAATAGAAAATATGAACAGACCAATCACAAGCACTGAAATTGAAAATGTGATTAAAAATCTTCCAACAAACAAAAGCCCAGGACCAGATGGTTTCACAGGTGAATTCTATGAAACATTTAGAGACGAGCTAACACCTATCCTTCTCAAACTCTTCCAAAATATAGCAGAGGGAGGAACACTCCCAAACTCATTCTACGAGGCCACCATAACCTTGATACCAAAACCAGACAAGGATGTCACAAAGAAAGAAAACTACAGGCCAATACCACTGATGAAAGTAGATGCAAAAATCCTCAACAAAATACTAGCAAACAGAATCCAACAGCACATTAAAAGGATCATACAACATGATCAAGTGGGGTTTTTCCCAGGAATGCAAGGATTCTTCAATATACACAAAACAATCAATGTGATAAACCATATTAACAAATTGAAGGAGAAAAACCATATAATCATCTCAATAGATTCAGAGAAAGCTTTCGACAAAATTCAACACCCATTTATGATAAAAACCCTGCAGAAAGTAGGCATAGAGGGAACTTTCCTCAACATAATAAAGGCAATATATGACAAACCCACAGCCAACATCTTCCTCAATGGTGAAAAACTGAAAGCATTTCCACTAAGATCAGGAACAAGACAAGGTTGCCCATTCTCACCAGTCTTATTCAACATAGTTTTGGAAGTTTTAGCCACAGCAATCAGAGAAGAAAAGGAAATAAAAGGAATCCAAACCAGAAAAGAAGAAGTAAAGCTGTCACTGTTTGCAGATGACATGATACTATACATAGAGAATCCTAAAGATGCTACCAGAAAACTACTAGAGCTAATCAATGAATTTGGTAAAGTAGCAGGATACAAAATTAATGCACAGAAATCTCTTGCATTGCTATACACTAATGATGAAAAATCTGAAAGTGAAATCAAGAAAACACTCCCATTTACCATTGCAACAAAAAGAATAAAATATCTAGGAATAAACCTACCTAAGGAGACAAAAGACCTGTATGCAGAAAATTATAAGACACTGATGAAAGAAATCAAAGATGATACAAACAAATGGAGAGATACGCCATGTTCTTGGATTGGAAGAATCAATATTGTGAAAATGACTATACTACCCAAAGCAGTCTACAGATTCAATGCAATTCCTATCAAACTACCAATGGCATTTTTCACAGAACTAGAACAAAAAATTTCAAAATTTGTATGGAGACACAAAAGACCCCGAATAGCCAAAGCAATCTTGAGAAAGAAAAACAGAGCTGGAGGAATCAGGCTCCCTGACTTCAGACTATACTACAAAGCTACAGTAATCAAGAGAGTATGGTACTGGCACAAAAACAGAGATATAGATCAATGGAACAGGATAGGAAGCCCAGAGATAAACCCACACACATTTGATCACCTTATCTTTGGTAAAGGAGGCAGGAATGTACAGTGGAGAAAGGACATCCTCTTCAATAAGTGGTGCTGGGAAAACTGGACAGCTACATATAAAAGTATGAGATTAGATCACTCCCTAACACCATACACAAAAATAAGCTCAAAATGGATTAAAGACCTAAATGTAAGGCCAGAAACTATCAAACTCTTAGAGGAAAACATAGGCAGAGCACTCTATGACATAAATCACAGCAAGATCCTTTTTGACCCACCTCCTAGAGAAATGGAAATAAAAACAAAAATAAACAAATGGGACCTACTGAAACTTAAAAGCTTTTGCACAGCAAAGGAAACCATAAAAAAGACAAAATGACAACCCTCTGAATGGGAGAAAATATTTGCAGATGAAGAAACTGACAAAGGATTAATATCCAAAATTTACAAGCAGCTCATGCAGCTCAATAACAAAAAAACAAACAACCCAATCCAAAAATGGGCAGAAGACCTAAATAGACATTTATCCAAAGAAGATATACAGACTGCCAACAAACACATGAAAGAATGCTCAACTCATTAATCATTAGAGAAATGCAAATCAAAACTACAATGAGATATCATCTCACACCATTTTTTGGCCGTCACCAAAAAATCTAGAAACAATAAATGCTGGAGAGGGTGTGGAGAAAAGGGAACTCTCTTGCACTGTTGGTGGGAATGTAAATTGATACAGCCACTGTGGAGAACAGTATGGAGGTTCCTTAAAAATCTACAAATAGAACTACCATATGACCCAGCAATCCCACTACTGGACATATATCCTGAGAAAACCATAATTCAAAAAGAGTCATGTACCAAAATATTAATTGCAGCTCTATTTACAATAGCCCGGAGATGGAAACAACCTAAGTGCCCATCATCGGATGAATGGATAAAGAAGATGTGGTACATATATACAATGGAATATTACTCAGCCCTAAAAAGAAACGAAATTGAGCTCTTTGTAATGAGGTGGATAGACCTAGAGTCTGTCATACAGAGTGAAGTAAGTCAGAAAGAAAAAGACAAATACCGTATGCTAACACATATATATGGAATTTAGGGGAAAAAATGTCATGAAGAACCAAGGGGTAAGACAGGAATAAAGACACAGACCTACTGGAGAACGGACTTGAGGATATGGGGAGGGGGAAGGGTGAGCTGTGACAGGGCGAGAGAGAGGCACGGACATATACACACTAACAAACGTAAGGTAGATAGCTGGTGGGAAGCAGCCGCATAGCACAGGGAGATCAGCTCAGTGCTTTGTGACTGCCTGGAGGGGTGGGATAGGG